>NC_044570.1:489831-507195 GCF_007565055.1 Rhinopithecus roxellana | reverse complement strand
AATAAACACAACGCTAATTATATTTAATGAACTCAGAGTAATCCTGACACTCAAATTTCAGAACAAAGAATTTCTTGCATTTTAATGCCACTGTTATAACTCTTGGAGTTATACTCCAATGGAAGAACTCTTTCAAATCCTCAAATTAACCTAAAAGGATGTTTCTCTCCACTACCATGCACAGAAGGAGCTATCTGGTGTACCTCTTGATGACATCCCCAAGATCCAATATAATCTCTGCCTCTGTCAGTAGCAGTTGGGATTTGGGATTCACGCAGAAAGCAGATGGTTCCCAGTCAGAATCATCTAAGAATCCTTTAATGAACAATGACTTATGCAGCATGCCCACAAATGATGGTGAAGTTCCCTGAGATAGTAACAGGATCACTCTATTAGCACTCTTTGTGCCTGCAGAATCAGAGGAGGGAGAAATTCTCAGTACTGGAGAGAAAGGGGTGGTGCAGAGCACTGGGAAGTGGTTATCACATGCACCATGACCTCTCTTGGCTGTGAGGTACAATGGCCAATCTTTCCCCAGTGCATGTGGAGGCTGGTGTCCTCACTGGCCAAACCCAATCAGCAAGCAGAGGGCAAGGGATGCCTTAATACAAACAGATGCATGTTTGCAGAATTTAATTCCTGGATGTTAATTTTATAAATCTGTCAAATTTAACCCTGCCTTACAAGTACAAACATAGCTTTATAATACTGCCATAATACTAAGTACTAAAACATGCAAATCAGGAAAATGTATAAGGTCTAGGAGATGCAAGTTTTCCTTACTAATCTCTTTTAAGTAGTGAATAATCACTCATCTCTTTAATGTTTTCATTCAGCATAATATTTCATTTTGTAGTGGCAAGATTGGACTTTGACACACTCTAACTCAACCTGAAATTTAAAAAGGAATATTTACAATTGATTAAGACTTTACAGTGCTGAAAAACTAAAATCTGGCAAGCTCCTTTAGAAATAGTGACACATTTTAAGGAGGCAGCCAGTAACCCCAAAATAATCACATATTATACCAGTACATATTTTTCAAATGTGAAAAGGTAAAGTAAAAATGGCCAGGCATGGTGGCCACGCCTGTAATCCATTGATTTCAGAGTCTGAAGTGGGAGAATTGGATGAGCTCCAGAGTTGAGGTGAACCTGGGCAACATGGCAAAGCCCCATCTCTACTGAAAAGGTAGCAGTGTATGGTGGCTGATGGCAGAAATTCCTGCACTTTGAGAGGGAGGCAGGAGGATCACTTGAGGTCAGAAGTTCGAGGGCATCCTGGATGACAAGGTGAAATCCCATCTCTACTAAAAATGTAAAAATTATCTGGGCATGGTTCCAGGCACCTGTGATCTCAGCTACTTGGGAGGCTGAATCAGGAGAATCACTTGAACCCAAAGGGCAGAGTTGGCAGTGAGCTGGGACCATGCAATTACATCAGTCTGGGTGACACAACAAGACTTCATCTCCGTGGTGGGGGAGGAGAGAATACAAAAATTACCTGACATGGTGACCCACGATTATAATCCAAGCCTTGAGAGGATTTGAGACAAGAATCACTTGAAACCAGGATGTAAAGGTTGCAATGAGCTGAGATCACTCCTGTACACACTAGCCTGTGTGACAGAATAACACAGGCTACGTTGTAACAGAGAAAAGTAAAATCTGAACATGTGAAGTGCCTCAATTTTCTTAATAGTCTACATCTCATGCTTGAGTATGAAAGCCTACAAAGTTCTCATATAAGTCAAAGTTGCAAAAATAAATTTTATATACCAAATATGTTGTAAGTGCCTAAAGTTCTAGCTTCCAACAGCAAGCACGCAAATGAAGATAAAAGTAAAGAAACATTGGTGTGTGAAAAATGCCCCTCATTTTGTTTCCATCTGTAAGCCAAAAATATAACAACAGAATTTTTACCTGCTGCTGACGGAAAGAGAAAACAGGCTGATGTAGAAAATAATAGTGTTGACCACCTGCTATGAACTAGGCATGTCAGCTTGCTCACTAAATTCCCTCAACAACCCTATAGTATGGAAAACTTCCTAGACTTTGCAGTTCAGGAGCCGCAGTCACAGAACCTGGCCAAAAGCACACAAGCAATTAGACATACGTAGGTTTGAAGCAGGACTTCAGGACCCAAATACCATCTCCATTTTTCTATGTGACATTAATTGAAAATAAATAGTACCAAATTTACTTCAGCCATCATCCTCTTAACTCTACAAATAGAAATCCAAACATCTGGTATTGATGGAAGGTATCTCAAAAAAAAGAGCTATTGATGACAAACCCACAGTTAATATCATACTGAACAGGCAAAAACTGGAAGCATTCCCTTTGAAAACTGGCACAGGACACTCCTATTCACTCCTATTCAACCTAGTGCTGGAAGTTCAGGCAAGAGAAAGAAATCAAGGGTATTCAGTTAGGAAAGAAGAAGTCAAATTGTCCCTGTTTGCAGATGACATGATTGTATATTTAGAAAATCCCATGGTCTCAGCCCAAAATCTCCTTAAGCTGATAAGCAACTTCAGCAAAGTCTCAGGATACAAAATCAATGTGCAAAAATCATAAGCATTCTTATACACCAGCAACAGACAAGCAGAGAGTCAAATCATGAGTGAACTTCCATTCACAATTGCTTCAAAGAGAATAAAATACCTAGGAATCCAAATTACAAGGGATGTAAAGGACTTCTTCAAGGAGAACTACAAACCACTGCTCAGTGAAATAAAAGAGGACAAACAAATGGAAGAACGTACCATGCTCATGGAGAGGAAAATTCAATGTGTGAAAATGGCCATACTGCCCAAGGCCATTTATAGATGTAATGCCATCCCCATCAAGCTACCAATGACTTTTTCACAGATTTTGGAAAAATTACTTTAAAGTTCATATGGAACCAAAAAGGAGCCCACATTGCCAGGACAATCCTAAGTCAAAAGAACAGAGCTGGAGGCATCATGCTACCTGAGTTCAAACTATACTACAAGGCTACAGTAACCAAAACAGCATGGTACTGGTACCAAAACAGAGATATAGAGCAATGGAACAGAATAGAGCCCTCAGAAATAATACCACACATCTACAGCCATGTGATCTTTGTCCATTACTCACATGAGCTACTCTGCACTTTATGCTTCCAAGCTCATAATCCTATCTCCCATCCAAATTACTGTTTGATGAAGATCATTAATTTGATTTGATCATTTTTGATCTGTTTGGCTTTGAGAATTCCAAAGCTTAGAACAATTTTTCTGCCAACTATCCACAAAGCCCGCATTTTGAATAGAAGCGTGCAAAGGAACACCAACAGCAGAAGCAGCAGCAGTAGCTGTCACAGCTATAAGGCCCATGATCATAGCTATTAAAGTAAATATGAATCTCTCTGATCTGTGATGTATTTCTTGTAGTACTTTCAGTGATAATATGTATGGAGGGAGAGGCCTCTCTAGGTCTATTGAGGGAAACAAGTATCCAGACTCCTTCTGGGGCCCTAACCAGTAAAAATGCTATTCTCTTTATTAAAGGTGGAATGAATGCAGATAAAAGATGGCAGCTGAAGCATGAAATGGTTTGAGAGTCAGGTAGGACATTAACTTTTCCAACTGCCAACAAAAAAAGGAGGTTTAACACAACTCTGTAATGGGACCGAATGATTGTAGGTCATGGCTACAACAAATCAAAATGTTTTACTGTGGGTCTCTGTTTTACATTCTCCTTTCCAAATCCAAACCGAGGTTTGAGCCATCATTAATTTCGATGCTCCCGGATGGTCTGAACTCATAATGAGATCAATCACTTTTGGGGTTGGAAGAGCCATACCATTCTCCTCCTGCTTAAGAGGGTAATTTGTTTCAATTATTCTATATAATATTGGTGGATTATCTGGGTAGTCTTTTGCAAAACGAGTCTCTCTACAATCTTCATCCTGTCCAGTACAATTTGCTGCAAAGTATCCCCTAGGGACCCAATGAATGATGATTTTAGGTAATTATTTTGCTGTACAGCAGCGCTATTTGCAATACAATCTTCCCAGGTTAGCACCTCTAGGTTTTCAGACCATTTAATGGCCTGCCTAGGGCAGGGCTTCTTATTAGACTTACATTTATTAATCTGGTGAGGTGTCATAACATAGTCAGCCATCTGTGATCAAGGTATTTAGTAGTGTCCAAAGATTGAAGCTTTCTTCCACTGATTACATGAACAGAGGCTTTTGATCCCTTATGTGTAGGGACATAAAACAGCCAACAACAATATTTATCATAATTTAAACGTCCTACTGGCGGCCCCAGGCAGACAGGAGGAAAACAATAACCAATGGAAACATTCATTGACATCTTTGCCTCCTCTGGACGAGTAGGGCCTTGGTTATCTGTTGGTCCAGGCATCCAGATGCTGTCATTAACATGAACCTCCATTGGCGTATCTGACCATGTAACAGGCCTAATCAGTGGTGGGAATGAAATGTAGTCCCAATAAGTGTAATTTTCCCCTGTCTGTCCCTTAGTAGGTCCAGTTGCTGCCTGAAATTCTATTTTAGCATTTTCAGAAAGCAAGCAGCTGAAGGATCACTTTCCTGGCATCAGAATCTGAAATAGTGTTTTCAGCTGCGGCTTGCAACTGTGGAATAAAATCTGGATAAGGCTCTCTTGGAGCCTGTCAAACTGAGTTAAAAGAAGGATAAGTAGTACCAAGGTCGTGAATTTTTTCCCAGGTTCTTAGGTATATAGCTCTGAGCTGATCAACACCCTCATCACCCATTGCCATCTGTTGGTTTACAGTACCCCATACCTGTTCGATTCCAAGCCATTGATCAGATGTGATAGTAAGAGCAGGCTGGGCTTGATCTTTTCTGCATGCCTGATTTGTTGCTACATCCTTTCACCTCCGTTTTAAGTTGGAGAAATTCAGAGTAGGACAGGGTCGATCGGGCTAATGACTCCCAACCCAGAGGTGTTAAACACCGGTTGTAAGCCACAGATTGTAACAGGTCATGAACATAAGGAGAATTTGGCCCATATTTCCAATTTCTCGCTTTAAGGTTTCTAATATTTTAAAAGTGAATGGCTCCCAGCATACTTAAGCATGTTCTCCAGGTTCCTCGGCTTGCAAAATAATTACCTGAAACTGCCAAACATTCAAATCCCCCATTTCTTCTGCCTGGTAAATGGGGACCTGGATTGTCTCTGCACCATAATTTGTATTTGGACTGGCTCGCAGCATTCTTTTAGTATAATTAACAGGTGGACAAGCCTGTATCATTCCCTCACTGTAACTGGCTGTTGGGCAAGCCTGAAGCTTCCGTTCGCCATAGTTAATGTTGGGGCGTGCAACAACAACAGCAGCAAGCCCTGTCGCAGGCTCCCTACCAAAAATTCATAAGGCTGAGGTGGGGGTGGCCATTTCAGACCTTCCCCTAAAGGTGCAGTAAGTGGCACTGTTTTTGCAGTAGGTGGAACTGTTTCTCTCATAAGTTTCTGGGGGTTAGCATAGAAAGCTTCCCGTTTCTCCCCCTTTTTAAAACAAGACTCTGATGGTTCACTTTGCTGATCATCAGACTCCTGGTTACTACACTTTTCTATATTATCCCGAAACTCCTCCTCCTCATCCCCAGTGTGAAAGGGCTCCAGGGCAGTTTTAATTATGGACCATACAAACCAAGTGGGGAGGGGAACACGGTTGCCCTCTTGTGCTCATTTTAAGTCTGATCCGACCTTATCCCAATCTTTGACATTCATAGTTCCATATTCTGGGAGACAAGGTGAAAACTTTTCTATGAGATGGAACAAAGATGTGAGATTCTGGTACACACAATTACCCCTCTGTGGTGCAATAACTGGCATGTCAGGCTTAAGTAATTAGTAAACTTACTTTCAGCATGACCCAAATGTCCTGAGGATACCTTGGAATTCCCCAAGTGTCCTACTTGCCCATAGAGCTTGAAGTGAAAACGTACTCGGGCATCCTCCATCCATCATCATCTACTTTACACTCTCTGGCATTTCTTCACCGGATGACTTGTAGAGATTACCGGGTACAACGCTTTGGGCAGGAGATGTTTTGGGAAACCAGCCCCACACCACCCAGTGGGTACCCTGAGCCCAGCGGAGACAAAGGAACAAATTGTTGGAAGAAATAGAAGTCCAATAGTTAAGTCAGAAAATACTGCTGTCTCTTCCTATTCTCTAAGTGCTAAGGAGGAAAGCTCTTTATTGGATTTTCATTAAAGCTGATTTCAGATTCAGAACAGTAACTTTAAAAGAATCAAAGTTCATGTACTTCAATGCCTCCCCTTTGCACCTAAAGAACAAACGCCAAAATAGTTGAATAAGTGACTGCGTAACAGCATAGCCAGGAACAAAATGAGACCTACTGACCCTTGCTTCCATTAGTCAAGTGGGCCTCAAACCCATTATGATTCAAACTCAACCACACAGCAGAGTGCAAATCTGAACCCAGAGTACAATCTTAACCATGGGTAACTCACACCAAAAAAGTAAGCCCAGAGAGGAAAAGACTGGCAGAAGTTGATGATGACATTGATAGTGTTTGTCCCTCACAGGCATGACTTTAGACATGTTTTTCCATCACATTTTCTGTATTTTTCAAATGCTATCCGTTACAGCACCCTCCAGCCACACGGGGCCATTGGTATTGGAAAGGGGACAGTGTGAACTGAGATGTGTCTTAAATGAGATGTGTCTTTAAAAAAAAGCACATGAGATTTCAAAACTTAGTGGGAGAAAAAAAAAAGAAAGAAAGTGAAATACCTCATTCATATTTTTTATATTGAACACACATTGAAATCATATTTTGGATGTATTGGATTAAATACATTATTAAAGCTAATTTTGCCTATTTCTTTTTACTGTTTTCAATGCGGTTACTAGAAAACTGAACGGTACGTATGTGGCTCACCTATTTGACAGCACTGCTTGATAATTATCAAGTAATATGTTTCCAACTGAATTAAACCTACACTTAATTAAAGGCGTAGTCATATAACACAAATTTCGTATTTATCTTCTAACAAGTTACTGTTACTATTTAAGAATAAGGAAGGCCAAAACATCCATTAAGCATATCATGTTAAACAGCTGTCTCCCATCTCTACTAAGCACAAAACTGAAGGGCAGGATGGTGCTGTTGACCGGCTGTGTAGTACAAAATGATCTAGATCATGGATGGGAGAACTTGCACTTCACCAGCTGCTCTCAGGCAGGTTGAATATTTTCAATTTGCTCTCCCTCTGAGGACCTCGATTTCCTCAACTATAAAATGATGCAATGAGCCAATGACTTTTCTAGTTCTCTGAAAAAGAAAAAGTCTCTCATATTCTACCTTGGTGGTTGTAAAGTTAAGACAGGACATGAGGAAGGACTTCCCAGTTAAGAGAGGTAAAACGCAACAAACAGGAAAGATTTTGGGCCTTTGAATTCCTACATGCTATGGCCAATGTAGCCTTGGCATGCATGAGGCCAGGAAAGGACATTGGAGAGCACTTCCTGGGCTCCCAGGATGATTCCAGAAAAAAGGAATTTCCCTTGTTGCCTGCAGGTTGCCTCCTTCTAGTTCAAGAAGCGACCACACAATATGGTAAATCAGGTAACTTCCTTCATTCAAAATGAACGCAACAGAATGGAAATTAAGAAAGAAGACTGCTTTTACCTAGAGAATCTCCGATAAATGTCAAAGTTGTCTGCTTTTCCATGTCACAGCTCTTTTTACCTTGATGATATTCTGCCAATTATTTTAATATACACACACGAAAGCCTAAAAAACACCATGCGCACAGTTTTTGTCAGAGCTTTCAGCTACTGCTCAGTCACTGTTTACACAATCTTACTTTTATGACAATGTCATTTTATACATCATATGACTTTCTTTTGTGTAGAGACAGAGTCTTGTTCTATCACCAAAGCTGGAGTGCAGGGGTATAATCATGGCTCACTAGAGCCTCCAACCCCTGGGCTCTAGCAATCCTCGCACTTCAGCCTCCCAAGTAGCTGAGACGAGACACACTTACTGCCACCCACCACGTGAAGCTAATTTTATTTTTTGCAGAGACAGGGTCTTCTATGTTGCTCAGGCTGGTCTCAAACTCATGACCTCAATCCGTCCTACTGCCTGGACCTCACAAAGTTCTGGGATCACAAGCACGAGTGACTGTGCCCAGTCGTAGCTTCTAAGAATAAATCTGAAGATCGGTCTTTCTGAGCATGCTACAAAACTTGACAGGAAAAATGATAAATATTTATCAACTTAACTGCAAAAAAAGAAAAAGAAAATTTACATACGGTACAAAATAAAAAAGTACACTGTAATAATGTGGAGCTGTAAATGTTATAGAAATTATTAAGAAATCATTTTAAGCAGATAGAGACAAGCTTTGTTCCTCGGAACATTTCTGTCTCATTTAAAGCATCTTCAGAAAAGTTTCTTGTCTAGCACGAAAGCCCTGGCTCTTAGAGTCTGGCAGGCAAACTTTGATATGCAAATGCCTGCCATTAGCAACTGGGTCCACCTAAACATGGCTTCCTGCCCTCTTCTCTTTGACCTTGTCTCAACATGTACCTGGCCACATGGCCGCCCCCACATATCCCCACCTATGCAGAACATCATGGCATCCTGCATTTGCATATTAAAAGTCTAGGGTGAGAGGACCAGTTTTTTAGAGGCTACGTGATTGACATCCCTGGTCAAACCAATCCCCTGAGCTTATGAGAATCAGGCACCACCTCCTCCAGCCTCCTCAGGTAACTGACTGGTTTCCCTGCCTCCCTTGGGGTTTTCTCTCTAGGTTCTTCCTCTCTTTTTCAGTATAACTCAAAAGATTTCTTTTACACTGTTAGAAATCAAGCTCTAGGCCTCTTCTAGGATGGGCAGTTTCTGCCTTTAGCAGTTAGGAGGGAGATGCTTTCTGTAGCCAAATTTTAGTCTCTATAATGTCCCACTGACAGGAAAATCACCCGCATTTGGTTCCTATCTTCCTTTAAAGCATCTATTCTGTCTCCTATTAAGACAGTACTTAATTAATAAGAGGAATTGAAGTCCGGAAGTTAGTGGGAACCATTTCACTATGGGTAAGTGCTTTAGAACTGGCCATAATAGCAGAATATAGAGTTCAATCTAGCAGACATTTCTCTTAAAGGGCTTTTGCCTAATTGCATGGTTTTTCCTAAAATCCATTTTCTAAAGAAGGCATACAGACCACAAAAGTCAGAAATAAAAGGGAAATGAAAGATAGAGAAATAAGACTGCTTATGGAAGGCATAACTAAGACTAAAACTATGGTTTCTCTGGTGTCACATTTAAATGGGTACCGAAATCCTGGAGCCAAGAAGAAAAAAAAAACATAGTGAGAGAACGCCCCCTACTGTACTAGTTTCCATTCTGTATTACATACTGAATAAAAACGAGACTAAAGGATGCTTTCATTCTTACCTCTCTTTCTAGATTGGCAACAGATTGTCTGTAACATCCACTCCCTTGGAACACACAAAAACACACACATGCACATACATACACACATATTTTAATAGCTTTGGCGATGTATGTGTGTGTATATATGGAGTCTCACTCTTTTACCCAGGTTGGAGTGCACACTGGTGAGATCTTGGCTCACTGGAAACTCCGCTACTTGGGGTCAAGTGATTCTCGTGCCTCAGCCTCCCAAAGTGCTGGGATTACAGGCATGAACCACTGCACCTGGCTGAGTGTATTTTAAAGAACTTGGACTCCTTCAACTCTGAAATTTTAAAAAGTTTCTTATTTACTTTTGCACAATGGCAAGGCCTTCTTACTACACCTTTGTAAGTGTTGTAAAATAATCCAGCCCATTTAGCAGTCATATCAGGCAGGCTGAAAGAGAAATATTCCCCAAAATTAAAGAAGCAAGTTTCAGGGAAGTCATCTGAGGATTCTCTCATTTGGGGCCCCTTCCAGTTGTCTTCTCATTGGAGGAACTTTGAAAAGTAAAGAGGGGCTTATGTCAATTTTCCAATGATCCTGATAGGCATATAGAACTTTTCCAAAATTTAATTCAGGTAGTTGACCTCTCAAGAAGGAATGTTTTTCTCTCCCAAGCTGAACCCTAACATCAGCTAAAACAGGCAGCTGTGAAAAGAAAAGAAAACTGTGGACATGAGCGATATGTTTTCTACAACAGGCTAAAAGGAAAAGGAGAAAATAGGGTAGACAAAGAAATAGGGGAAATACAATTCCCAATAGGAAAAGGGGCAATACCTCTTGAAAACCCTAACTGGAACACCTTTCTATAGTGTTTTCCCTTTTTTGTGATTTAAAATGGCTTCTCTCTCTTTTATAACGTTCATCCAACCTGGAAAAAGTTAATTTTCCAAACCTAAAATTCTTGGCTTAGAGTTCAGCTAGAAGAAATAAAGGTTAGAAGCTGACATGCTGGTAAAATGATAAAAATTTCTTACCAGTTGGGCTTTTGGCTTCTTTCTGCCTGTGCAAACTTGTAAAAAAAAAAAAAAAAGTACGATTATTGTTTATATTCTAGGTAATTTGATACATAACGAAATCAGGTTTGTGAGGTCGATCTTAATTTGTAGACAGTTTGTGTGCTTTGCATGTCTTTCTGTATGGTTCTGTCAACAAAGGGTATCTTAAGTCAGGTTGAATGTCCAGGACCCAATAAGTCTGCTGTTCAAGCTAGACCAACTAAATGGTCAGTAAGCGCCATCCAGTGCGACTCTCTGTGAAAATGGAAATGTGTGTATCTACGCTCTTTAATGTGGTAGCTGCTAGTCTCATGTGGGTATTGAGCCCTTGAAATGTGGCTAGTGTTCCTGAAATGCTGAATTTTAAATCTATGTTTAATGAGATACATGTGCATAAATGGTCAGAAACAAACTGGGCTACAGTCCTACATCTTGTTCCATGTCCTTGGGAACATAACCTGTAATCATGTGGCAATACTTTGTTTTAGTCTCTGCCATTTTATGAAGGTGGCTGTCTTCTTCTCTAAGTCAGTTCATGGGCGAGGGCCACAGAATCTGATAAGCCATGTTTTCAGTCTGGGTGATCCCAGCTGATCCATCAAAGGCAGAGTTTACAAAATATCCTAAGCATTGACCTTGAGAGCAGTTTAGGGAAGTTCAAAATCTTGTAGCCTCCAGCTCGCTGACACCTAAGCCATGATCCCTAACCTTGTGGCTAGCTTCTTGATCTGGTTTCCAGGTAAGAGGGAGGTCTACCTTGGGAAACAGCTGTTGTCATCTTTGTTTTACACTGTAGAATGTAAACCAAGCTACTCCTAAGGTTGGTTTAACCAAAGTCCAGCAATGGGAAAAGACAGCTTGGGGTGGGAAATGAAATATATTTGTTTAGGTCAATTCTCCTTCACTGTCTCCATCACAATTTTGCAATGAAAGATTCAAAAGCTGACTGTCATTCCTCTGAAAATACCTTGGACACTTGTGGTTAAATCATAACCTAGGTTGGTTTTATCTGTGAGATTACATTTTGTAAAGTTCAAAAACCAAAATTGTTAACTGGTTGGCATGGCTAAAGTCAAGTAATAAGAAAGTTTTAAAGAATTTTCTTTAAAAGTGTTCACTTCAATAAAAAGTAGATATTCAATTTATCGATATATTTAAAGAATGTTCTGAGTATACATATGTTTCAAACCTGCACGTTATCCACATGTACCCTAGAACTTAAAGTATAATAAAAAATAATAATAACAATATAAATAAATGAATGAATAAATACATAAATAAATAAAAAGAATGTTCTGGAGAAAAGGGCTCTTTTATTTTCTGTTGACTGAATTATTTTTCTCCATTTTCTGTCTTAGCACTCTGAATGCATGCCTGAGAGACCCTAAGGGACTCCCGGAGAAAAACAGAGTAGGCGCCAAGTCCCCATATGGGGAAATACACACACGAACACAAAACAAAACAAAAACCCATGTTTTCCTCATGAACCACCACCGCCCCCCCCTCCCCAAATTCAAAGCAGATAAATTCCTCCCAAGATCAAAGGTTCTGTTATTATGTATTGGGTTATTTAGCCTTGTGGGTCTTGGGAATATCATGTTACTTCACACTATGAGAGATGTTCGGTGTGTAATAATTAGGTAGAAAATGCACTGTGTGAAATGACTAAGAGTAGTCCTAAATTAGAGAATCATGCTCTTGTCTATCTAAGACATAAACATACCCACCCCCACTCCTGCCACTAAGAAACAAGACTCTGGGGGAAGGGATGGGCTAATTGTCTTCAGCTGTGTCTGCTAATTAGTCCCTAAAAATTTCATGCTAATGACCCTGTTCCTCCAAGGGCTACAATCTGAAGCCAGTAATCCAATTAAGAAAGTGACACATAAAAAATCTTTGAATCTTCCTATTGTTGCCATATGTGTGGTGCTATAAAAACAGCTCTATTTAATTGTCTTAAAGAAAAGTAAGCACTTAAACCAATTTTTTGTTGTTGCTGCTGTTCATGTGAGTTTAAGAAATATAATCTTAAGGATTACTGGTAAAATGCAAGTGTCATCAAAATGAACAGAGGTCATCTAAATCGTACAACTTACACACCAGGTTTGCCAAACGTTCCAAGGTTGTTTCCTGTCTGACTTATAGGTAGGTAAAACATGAGATACACAGAGATAGATGCTGAAAACTCACACTTTATCTGGACTTCTGTCTGCATTCTAGGATCCACACATGGTATATAAGTGAAATCACTTATTAACCAGGCGGTTCACCAAAACTGAAAGTTGCTAAATGTCAACAGTGAACATTAACTAAACTCAGAAGGTTATTGTATGGTCTTTTTATAGCTTGAGCATTGAAATAAAAGCACACCAACGATTTGTTAAGAAATTAATGTGCCCTTTACTAAAAGGATTTTAAAAGGTTTGTAAATATTCTACCGCATGGTCAAATTGATTGAGAGTAAATGAAATGATCTATAAGGTTTCATTTAAATAAACTGGGGTTAACATTACCAAACTAATGAAAGGGCAAAATTTGGCTTTGAACGGGATGTCATAGCCAAATAACATGTCATATCATAATAAAAATTCATAAACAGTTTTTGCCTTTTGAGCCATCATTTTGGAAAAACAAGTAATTTATGGCAATCTGGACTTCTATTTTCTAAAATCGACTGTTCTAAACCTCTAACATTTAACAGGTATCCTAAAAGCATCGTGCAAGTTTCAAAATTGTCCTTCTGAATGCCTGGCTTTCTGGGTGGTTTGGAGGGCTTCTGAAACTTCAGAAAAGACATATATAGTCACCTGACATTGCCAAAATGTTGTCCAATTTTCTTTAAGTTATATTTTGATGAATAATACTAATTGTGTTGCAAAATTGTGTGGGATTCCTAAAATACTAATGTCTAAGTATATGCTATCAATCATAATTAAGCATAAAGTTATTGTAAACTATGGAGAAAAATAAACTTCTTTGTCACTCATGGTTTTCACTGTAACTATCCTGGAAATTCTATCATTTGCAGGCATATGTTATCTTGCTTTGTTCCTTTTGAAAAGATGGCTTATAATCATGCTATATTAAGGACTTTAATAGGTGTTCTCAAATGCAGGTTTTTAATAGCTTTGACGATTGTAACATTGGGATAGGGAAAGAATGTATGGAACTCATAAAGAACTGACATATTCACAAATATCCAGGGAGAGAACAGTAAAGGATCTGGACTGCATTCAGAAAGTAAAAACAGACATTTTAACTTTCGCTTAGAATATTGCTGACCCTTATTTTGTTTTTCAGAGTCAAGAAAGCTTATTTTGAACTATTTATGGCCCTTAAAAATTGAGTAAGATATTCCCCTGTGGACAAAATTTTTACCACGTTTGTTTAAAACTGTAAATACTCTTTACTTATGGCAAGATAGTTGTTTGCATCAGTGCAATAAGGATCCGTTGACTCTGTCAACAGAACAGAATTGGAAAAACTGGATACTTGACCAAGGCTTTGACTGGAAGAATATGTTTCCTTTTAAGGAATCAAGTTTGGCAGGCAGAGCCGATAAAGACCCCTTGGGAGAAGTGGCCTTGTACCTTGTCTACACAGTCCCTGCACAGTGTTCCTGACTTGTGGTCAGTAAAGAATGGCACTTTCTAAAAGATCCGGGGGCTCCAAGTTCATCTGAGACCTCAAGAAGAGAGGATCATCCAACGTACAGACATTTGAGAATAACAATCATGGCTGGTCTCAGCTTTAAAGTTCTTATCTAAAATTCTTGCTGGAACAGAGTTTCATCAAAGTGAATCAAATAGAACTACTAGAAGTAAACAAAAACAAAAACAAAAACATTCTTACTGCACTTAGTGCAAGCAATCAGTTGAAGCATAAGACTGAAATTTATTCTATGAAAAATGCCCACGGTTCTATAATGTGCTTTTTTTTTTTTTTTTCTCCTTAAATGTGGCCTGAATAGAGAAATTATCCTCCAAAGGTTATCATATTTTTGTCATTTAATCCTAGATCCCTTATATTTTTTAAGGTTTTTTGTCTACTTTTAAGACTAACCATGTTCATTCCTATGAATCAAGTGGATATCTCCTGCATCTTGGGGGGAGGGGGGGAAGCAACGGTAATGTAAATATCTGGATCAATACACTAGTTCTTGGAAATTATCCTGCAAATTCTGCCAGGTAATAAAATTGAGTAGGGTGCCCAAAATCGGAGGTCTCTTTGGGAAAATAAAACCAAGGAACTTCATAGATCCCCAAAGGGAAAATCTATTTCTTAGATTAACACCTCTATTCAAGCAGAAGTAAAACTACAGGTACTTAAAGATCACATCAAAATTATTCACAAGTTCAGGAAAAATGCAGCCTTCAACCCCTGGTAGCTACAATCCCTCTTTAATGAATTCCAGCATTCTTTCTAAAATTCGGTAATCCCCATATTAAGCCCTCTCTTGCTTATATGACTTGTGCTAATATTTGAGTTTTGTATACTCAAAGTATATCTCAAATTGTTTCTTTTTTTCTTGTGTAGAAGCCATCAAACCTACATAGTGCTGCAAACTGAACCACACATGGACACACTCTTCTTCTGAGGCCCCTTAGATCGACCCCAGAAGGAACTCTCGCTGCTGTTCCACATTTGATGTGCCCTTTCAGCATGAAGAATCCAGAAAGAGTCAACACCCAAAACCCTCTAACATCAGGTAAGGTGACTTCTGCAGAAGAGGAGAGGCAGAATGTTAAAAGAAATTGTTTTTTAACATTATTTTAACATTTAAAAGAAATTATTTAATGTTAAAAATGTTATTAAGAAATTATTTTAAGAAGATAGGAAAAGGGGCCCTTGGAAAGTTTTTTTTTCTCCTTTAAAGCAGCCCCAGAAATGTTTCTTGTTTAACAGGAAATTCTCAGCTCTTAGATCCAGCAGGCAAACTTCGATATGCAAATGCTGACCTGAAGAACCTGGGGCTACCCAACATTGCAATTCCCACCTTCTTCTCCTTAACCTTGCCTTCACATGCCCCTAGCAACATGACTGTCCCCACATATCCCCATGTGTGCAGACTGGCACCCTGCATTTTCATATTAAAAGGCCAGGGTAAGAGGGCCAGGTTATTCAGGGGCTATGTGAGTGACATGCCTGGTCAAACCAATCCCCTGAGACTATGCAAATCAGACACCATCTCCTCCAGGGTCCTCATATAACAACTGGTTGATTTCCCTAGCACTTGGGGTTTCCTCACTCAGCTTTGGAATCCTTCTCCTTCTGTCTCAGTATAGGGGTACTTCTTCCTTCTTTCTAGTCTATTATACTCTCTTCCTTAAAACTCCATGTGTATTCATGTCATTTTATCCAATTCACATGAGGCAAAAGCCCTGGTCCTCCTCCACTCATCAGAGCCATATCATAATCAAGACTAAAGTGAAGAGATTTTCATAATTTCAATGACCTCTTTAAAATCGGTTAAAAAAAAGAAAATGGGACAAAACATGGATAGTTTGCAGCAAAAAACAAGAGGTCAAATAATGATGAACAAAATTTTTATATGAACAAATTGTAAATGCAAATTAATAAAACAGAGAAACCATTCTTTCCCCTATAACACCAGTAAGATTAAAACTTTGATCATGCTAATGTTGGTAAGGGAGTGGCTATATAGGTATGCTCATTCACTTTGGAAAGAAATCTGGCAGTGCTTATACATTTTCCAGGTGCGGGTGCCCTTTACTGTACTCTTTCCACTTCTAGGAATTTACAGAGCTCTTCTTTCACAAGGGTACTAAGGGTGCACACTGCACAATGGTTGCCTCTGATGGCCAAAAGCAAACAACGTAACACCTAAATCTCCATCAACAGGGGCTTAAATACACTCTTTTAAACATAATCAGTCTAAATATACTGCTATGGAAAGATATATTGGCTGCATTAAAAAAAACACATTACATAGAGTTTCTATAATAACATCCAATTTGATTGTGTGTTTTAATTACAAATACATAGAGATTTAAATGTGAACAATTCTCCAAGGATAACCAAGATGCAAAAGTATTAATTCTAGTTATCAGCGGAGTGTAAGATTAGAGAACATGGCAGAAATTCCTACATTGTGTCCACTGTGCATTTTCTGAATAGTTTGAAGCTTTGTTTTAAACCACAAGCATAAATTATCTAAGAAATTTGTAGTTTCTGGGAACTAAAAACATTAGTCAGATCAGCACCTTTTCCACACTCCTACCCTCATTCAATGAGGGAATACAGTTGGACTGTTTATAACAGTCTGCATTTCATGCTGGGATCACCTGACATAAATTGGCAAACATTAACGTTCACTCTGGTCGATGTAAACTCCGTGGGCTTCGCATTGGGTCTTTTTCATTCTGTTAGCAGTGTCTTCCACAGAAATGTTTTTAATTTCAATAAAGTCAAACTCATCTAATTTTTGGTTCTAAATATCTCGTTTTGTGCTATAACCCATCACAAAACCCAAGATCACATAGGCTTTCTCGTTTTCATCTGGATGTTTTAGAATTTTGCATTTCACATTTAGATCTAGTGTTCATTTTTGTGCATATAAATATCCAATTGTTCCAGCAACATTGTTGAAAGACTGTCTTTCCTCTATTAACTACCTTTGCACCTGGTTAAAAAGAAAATCAAGAAATCAATCGACTATATTTGTGTGAATCGATTTCTGGACTTTCTGATTCTGCCCCCATTGATGAATGTGTCTATTTATTTGCAAAATTCAGATAAGAATTTGAGCTTCCAAAAAGTGAAAAACCAATGTCCGTCATTTCTTCCCTAGTTCAAATTATGTACATCATTTACTCAAGCATCATTCTCTGAAAGGAAATATTAGGAGTAGAATAAAACAGGTGACTAGA
>NC_044570.1:443805-489731 GCF_007565055.1 Rhinopithecus roxellana | reverse complement strand
GGGTAACACATTAGGGTTAGAATTAATGTGAGTAGTTAGTCTTAGGGTTGGGGCTTAGTGTTAGGTCTAGGGTTAGGGTTGGGCTAAAGATGAATGTTATGATTAGAGTTTGGGTTTTATGCAATGACTAGGTTTAGGTTCAGGTTGGGATAGGTGTATGTCTAGGGTTGAAATAAGAGTTGTAGCATTCCTGTTAGGGGTTATTACTAGACTTAAAATGAGTGTTATATTCATGTTCAGAAAGCAGAATTAGGACCTAGAATTTAGAATTAGGTCTTAGGGGTTGTGGTAAGTGTTAGTGATGGTATTTAAGGGTACGCATTAGGTTTTAATGCTGATAGACACTGTTTTTGTGTAGGGTTATTGTTTCTGTCTTAGGATTATGGTTTTAGTGTTAAGGTTTTAGTCTTAGGGCTTAAGTTCGGGTTTACGTAATGCTTGGGTTACCCTTGGTTTAGGGCTACTGTCAGGGTCAGGGTCAAATTCAGGTTTTGCTGTCAGAATTAGGATTTCAAGTTGGGATTTGATTTGGGGTTTTCGTTTCGAGGAGTGTTGAGGCCTAGGGTTGATGTTGTCAAGTTTGTTTCTTTGTGTTTGTAAGCATTAACTTGACTAAACTGAGCTGCAGCTGCTGTGGAAAGGGATTCTGGGAAGGATTAGGGGTAGGAGCTGCATTAAGGTTAATGTTATGGTTAAGTTTAGGGTTAGGGAAGGCACTAGGCAGTTGGGCACTGTATCAGGTCATCACTCTGGTTTGTAGAAGGGAGGACTGAACCTTGCACCCAGCACTTTTCTGGGTTTGAGTTCAGGGTAATCTTAGTGCTCATTGTAAAGCCTAGTAGATTTTTGAACAGAAAGGAAGTTGCCTTCTGAGGCCCATATTTCTTCTAAATGTCAACACAGGGCTGACCAAATCCACAGTGGTTTGTTTCTGAGAGTGACAGGTGTTTTCACGTAGTCCTCTGGAAGGCCCAAGAGAAGGGAAGGTAGTGACTACTTACATCACAGACACATTTGGTAAACCTTAGAGGTAAAGGTGGAAATAATTAAATGCAGTCTTCAAGATACTCTGTGTATCAGCCAACAAGTGGAGACTGAGTTGGCACATACTTCTGCACCAGCCACAAGAAAGCACCTGCAGACTATGACTGTAGTTCTCAGTCTCTGGGTTTGTGTGAGAACTGGAATGAAAGCAGAATATAAACTCAGAATTCTAAGTTGTTTGGTCTATTAAATCCTGTGAAGCATGTTGAGATTGATGGTTGTGGCAGTTCCTTTCTCACCGTGCGATCCGGAGGCCTGTGAGTGGTGAACTTGGTTCATGGTCCTGGATGACTGGCCTAAATATTGTGTCCACTTCGTACTTTACAGTCTTTCTTGTAGCACATATGGGCTCTGTTCCTCCCTCTAGGACTATATCAATTAGGGCCACCATGATCAGTTTTCCAGGGCATGACAGTCTCCTTTGTCTGGGAGCCCGAGACCAGGTTGGCTCCAGGCAGTGGCTCAGTGAGGACTGAATTATAGGGGACCTATGGGAAGAGGGAGAACAGTTCCAAATCACATGCTCCTCTGGCTGAAACAGCTAGATTGTGAGAAAATCCACACTACAAACATGGGCTCGCCTTTTCATTCACTGCCAGGGTGGAGATAGGATAGAGGCTGCCACAGCCACTGTGCCTCCTGACTCTTTTCTATCCTCTCCACCTGGCTATCCTGACCCTTCCTCTTCCTGCTCCAACTCTTATGCCTTCTGCTCATTTTAACCTCAGGGAAATGCAAGTCAAAACCGAGTAAGTACCACTTTACACCCGTTATCATTGCAAACACACACACACACACACACACACACACACACACAAGCAAAAATTAGGTAACGTTGCTTGAAATGGAAGTGGGAAAATATGAAAGTAAAATGCTGCAGCTGCTGTGGAAAGAACTATGGTCGCTCTGCAGCAGCTAAAGTTTAAATCACCATAGAACCCACAAAATCAACTCCAATATATACACACAAAATATAAAACAGGTATTCAAACAAGAGCATGTATACATATATTCATAGCAACATTCACAATGAATAATATGTGGAAACAACCCAAATAAATGTCCACCAAGAAAAAATAAGAAGCAAAATATAATGTGTCCATACAATAGCATAATATTCAGCTGTCAAAGGGATTACAACACTAATGCTACAGAGTGGAGAAACTTTAAAACTGTTTTGGTTTCAGAAGCTGAACACAAAAGTCACATTTTGTTTGATTTTATTTATGTAAATGTTTAGAATAAGTGAATACATAGAGACAAAAAACATATTACTGGTTGCTAGGTGGCAGAAAGAGGACAGATTTAGTAGTGCTCCTTAATAGGTAGTGTACTTCTTTTGAGATAATGAAAATAATTTGGAACTAAGAGGTGGTAGTTGTAGACAAATGTGCATGTACTAAAGATCACTAAAGAATTCGTTAAGACACATTAATTTTTTTATTATATGAAAGAATTCCACCTCAGTAAAAAGACATAATTTCTTCCTCAGCATTCCTCAGAGTGCTTTTAGTGTTCTGGTCCCTCCACAGTCCAGACCTGCCTGGGGCCAGGCCAGCCTCATAGTAGCCAGGTATTCCAGCCACACTGTCCACCAGCTCCTCCACCTGCTACCAGTGGAAGGTATCTGCGTAACTGGTGTCAAATCTATCACGGTCTGCAGTAACCTCAACTCTAGCCTCCTCAGAGGAAAGAATTTGCCTGAGGGGAATAAAGTAGCAAAAGAGACTGAGAAAATTTCACAGCAAATGTGGATGTTTATTTAAAAGTTTTAGAGTAAGAAAAAAATGGAAAGTGCACTTGGAAGAGATCCAAGTGGGTGACTTGAATATACACCGTATATATGACTTGCAAATATTTTGTCCCGTGCTGGTGGTTTTCTTTTCACTATAGTGATGGTGTCCTTTGATGCACATAAGTGTTTAGTTTCGGTGACGTTCATTTGATCTATTTTTTCTTTTGTGTGTGTTCATTCAGTGATATAACCAAGAAATCGTTTACACATCCACAGACAATAAGCACATGAAAAGACGTTCAAAATCGCTAGCCACTTAATCCATGAATACATGAACCACAACGAGATTACCACTTTATCCACATTGGAATATGTATTTTATTAAGGAAAAATTTGAGAGTATGTGGAGAAATTGGAAATGTTATACATTGATGGTGAGGCTGTGAAACTGTGGAGCTGGTTGCACAATGTTCGCATAGTTAATGCTGCTAAACTATACACCCAAAAATTTTGAAATCATATATTTGTTTATGTGCATTTTATCACACACAATGAAAGCTTCCTCAGAAGTCATCCTAAAATAGTTCCAGGTGTGATGAAAGGAGACATTCCTCTCTTATCATGAGTAGAAGCCTATTTAGTTATTTATGCTGGTATACACAGTCTGGCTCTTCCTCATGACCAGCATGAACTCACCAAGCAGAATGGATCCCTTCCCACCTGGCCCATTTGTGCTTCCTTCCATCATTGCATTCTCCAGTTCAACTCACTGTCCGGCCACCACATTCCACTGTAAATTACAGGTTTGTTTACCATCTCTGTAGATATTTCTTCTCTGTAACATAACAGAAATGAAATCATGCATTATGTTCTCTCATCAGACTGACTGTTATCAATTAGCTTTCTGTATGCCCGATGCATCCATGGCTTTGCATGACTTCGTAAATCGCTGCGTTACTTCGGATGAATGATATCTCATTTTCTGAATTTACCTCACTTGGTTAATATTGAAGGCATCCTGATTCCTTAAAGTATTTTGCCATTGTGAAGAGAGCAGTTATACATAAATGCATGTTATTTTTGGGTAGATGTGAGTTTCCAAGTCAGTTTTCTAAATACCTAAGTGGGCAATTGTTAGCCTATATGATGAGACTAAGTTTACCTAGGGAAAAACTGCCATATTGTGAAAGAAGGAAACAACTATATTTTAAGGTTACTATACCATTATGCATTCTATCAGCAATGAATGAGATTTTGTGTTGCAGTTTTGATTACATTTAAAAAGAAATATAGACATAATATGGCTGTTTAGTGCTTTCAGTCTTTTTTTAATTTGCCTTCCCAGGATGTCAAGTGTTCTTGAGCATTATTTTGCTGTTATTGTTTGTTCATTAATCTATGATTGCTGCCAAAAAGCATGCATGTGTTGTGCCACAGAAAATCCAATTTTTAAAAATCTACTCTAAGCTCAATTTGGTAAAAACTAAGAAAAATAAGTTAGACCACATAGTCATTTATCCTGCTATTTTTTCCCAATCTTATGGTTACTGCAATAAAATAGTGAACTGTAGATCATAAGAAAATGCAGCTTATTAGTTTGATGCTTCACTGTGTAGAGATCCCTTTCAATCAAGTGATTTCTTTGTGGATGTCAAGGGAGGAACAGGAATTACTAGAGTACAAACTGGTTTCTGTTGGAATTGACAAAAAGCTCTGATTTCAATTTCAGCACATAGGTTGTAATGCTGAATCATTGAAAAAGAGAAGAACTGTGAAGGCTTTGGTTCAAAAATCTGCTTCTACAAATGGATGCCGAAATTCGAAATCACATGTGTTTGGTGTGTCAGTTTTTCATTTTCACAAAACATTTCACTGCACAGAATCAAATTTGAAGACTGGGATTCATTCAATAGGAGTGTACTAACTGTTGTTTCTTTGTGCAGGTAGACATTACATGTCAAATGTCTGATAATATCAGCAGTACACATTTTAAATAATAAAAGCCAGAAACAATATTAGTTTAATTAATTCCATGAATTTATAAGGACTTGCTATTTGGTTTTAATTACTACTGTAACTGTGTTTTCTGCTTTGAGAATCCCAAAATAATAATGCATGGTAACTAGCATTCTAAAATAACTGCATAAAAAAACAATCGAATCCTTTTGATTGTTGGTTGGTTTGTTTGTTTTTGTTTTTGTTTTTTACTTTGAGATGGAGTCTCACTCTATTCCCATGGCTGGAGTACACTGGCATGATCTCAGCTCTGGTTACCTCATCTTCCTGGTTCTTACAATTCTCCTGTCTCAGCCTCCTGAGGATCTGAAAATACAGGAGCCTACCACCTCTCCCAGCTATTTTGTTTTATGTTTTTAGCAGAGAGCTTGTTTCACCATGCTGACCAGGATGGTCTGAAAAACCTGACCTAAGGACATCCACCTGACCCAGTCTCCCAAAGTGCTGGGATAATTGGTGTGAGCCACCATGCCCGGCCAAGCCACTTCTTTTAGCTCATTATGGAGACAAGCGTAGGGTGAAAACCATCTTTTCTAATACTTGTCAGTGCCTCAAGATGGTTTGGAGAAATATAAAACTTCCAACCAAAGGACAATATTTGGCATCCAAAATTTTAAGAAAAGCTGAGGAAGGATAGAGCTGGAGTAGGTGGGGATGGTCTTTGGAGCCACAGCCATTCTGGTAGCAACTCTTTCTCCTCAGGAAATGGCTTGGAGTCTCAGCCTTCAGCAGAAGCAACAGGGGCTTATTTTGTTACAGCAATATTTTGTGCTCCTGGTTTCCATCTCCATATCTTTTTTGGTGAGGTATCTATTCAGGTCTTTACCTATTAATTGGGTCATCTTATTTATTTCTTTGTATATTTTGCATAAGGGTTACTTTTCAGAAGTGTTTCCTGAATTTTTCTCCACCTGCACCTTGTTTTTTGGTTGTCTTAACCAACTCATAATTTTTGTTCTGTTTTGTTTCTTTTTTGCTTTTTCGTTTCTTGCTGTTTTTGAGATGGAGTCTCACTTTTTCATCCAGGCTGAGGTGCAAAGGTGTGATTTTGGCGCACTGCAACCTCTGTCTCCTGGGTACAAGGGATTCTTGGGATTTTCAGCCTCCACTTCCTCAATATCTTGGATGACATGTGCCGGCCAACACAGTCCAGGTATGTTTTTATTTTTGTTTTGCATGTTTAATAGAGATGCAGTAGCAGTGGTTTACTAAGGGATAAAATGAAGGGGGAGGGAGTGGATGCAAAAACAACAACAACAAAAAGATGTGTTTTAAAAGAGGGGTCAGGGGACTCTATACTTCTAGTGAGCAAAGGTCCTGAGCTTCTACAGGGCTTCATATTTACTAGGCAAAATAAAGAGGGGGACAAAGTAATTGTTGGTCAGTTGCTTGATTTATCATAGGCTCACATAATTGCCTTCTTTATACGTCAAGCTTCAGATGTTCCTATATATAACCTCAAGCAATATTGTACTTGGGGCATGCCTGCCCTCAGCATTCCTTCTGGCACCAGACGTGGTGTGTCATTTTGCCAACAACCTGCTTTAATGAAAACAGTTGGCTGTCTGCTCATAGACCTTCCAGGCATTACTGAGTTGTCCACGATCATCATTCTTTGGACCTCTAAGATCTCTTCCTTTTTGTTTTTGCATTAGTTGAGTAAAGGTAATTGCAGGCTGTGCAGTTCTCAATTGCTATTTGGTGGTCCAACTGATTTTACAGACAGTGAACATAAAACAGAGACATAACTGCATCACTCTGATAATCACAAAGAAAAGACATTGAGGAGATACTCAAAGCAGGTCCAAAGGTTAAGGATCTCTAAACCTTATTGGGATTCTGCCCAGGTTTGCAGAGAGGGCTGAAATATTTGAGTATGTTTATTCAAGTTAAGGATTTAATTTTGTAAACCATTAAAATCAAAAGTAACACTGGATGTGAAAGTCCCCTGTAAATGGGCCTTTAGAAGTTTCCATGGATATTCGCTTTGGTTTTGTTCCAAATTGGTTGAACAAATATGAGTATGGTTATAATGAGAACGCAATTGCTGCTGCAGCTACAAGCTTTAGATCTGTTTTCCTAGTCACAGAACTGTAGTCATCATAACATTGCTACTTCCACTTGTATCTCGGTGTTAAGTTTGTATTTAAGCATCCACGCCTGGTCAGTTGGACACATCCAAATTTCTGCATGTTGAGCTGCCTGAGTGGAGCTGTGCATTGCTACTAAGGACAACACAACAAAGGTTATTAATGTACCCAAGGAGACTTTCACAAAAATTTTCATGCCTAAGACTCTGCAAGCACAATGAGTCAGCTGAATAAGAAAAAGGGTTAGAAAATGTATACTGGAGTTGGCCAACCAAGGCTCGGGCCAATTGATGGGAATCCATAATCTGGGATTGTGACCTAAAATTATTAGGACGGATGTGCTGTATGTTTGTATTGTGCTATGATTAAGGAAGTGATACAGTTGAAGGAATCACAAGTCAATTGGGTATCATTTACCTGGAGTTTTTTTGTTTCTTTGTTTGTTTGTTTGTTATATTTTTTGTTCTGCTGGAAAATCATAAGTTTTAAAAACACATATTATAAATTGAGAGGTAATATTTTCTACAAAGGTAACATTAAAACTGTGTTGAGCGCAATTACTACACTTAAAGAGTGTTCTGACACAAATGCTGCCATTCATAAAGGGATTGCTGCCTTCCCTATCGACTCCTGAATTGGACCCGTTTTTCCTTCATATGGGAAGGTGAGCTAAACCCTCCTACATGCCAAGCATGCTGTGCGGCAGATTGGGATTGAATCCCAATGAAATGTAGTCAGAAGATGCTCAAATTTTGCCCCTAGTGTCAGTGAAGTTTATGCCATTCAGTCAGTTTCTCATCTCTCCCATCTAAATGATCACAGGGACCCCAGTCGATAATGTCTCCCATTAGCATGGACTGTTGTCTAGTTAAGGGGCCAAGACACTGCATCCAAGAAGGGGGGTAAGAATGATCAAAGGGAGCCCATTCTGTATAATTAATGAAATGAGGGTGATGGCTCCACCAGTAATGTTGGTAGAGCTAAGGCCTAATAGGTTCATAATCTTTCCATAGTTAACTCAACCACACTTGGGATGAAAATGAAAGGCAACTGCAGTTGAGTGATGTACCCTGAGTGATGCATAAAAGAAGTCCCTCCAATGGAGAAGCATGATTGATAATCATTGTTCTGAGAGTCTAATTGCTCTGTGTCGGGGGTGTTAGGGGTCTTGGTGACCACTCTTCATGTTCATGGTGGATCACAAGGGGGAGTGTCACTCCAAGTTACAGGGCATAACACTGTGGGATAGGGAACATATGCCCACTATGTATTTGTCTCTGCACAGGAAAACATTCCGTACAAGATGTTACAGGTAACATGGCCGTTAACCTGAAGTCAGGGGTTTTTGCCTGACCCTGGTCCTCCAGCAGTTTCAATGGTCTCACGGCCTGTAATGGAGAAGCCGGATTCATGGTTGGGATCCATGACTCTCTCCACTCTCCCTGTCCATATTCGCAAACACTTGAGTGAACCCATACAGTTTATCCATCCCGTGTAAAACACAAGCATAGCCTCGTCTTTATATCAGTAAATCTGCTGAGCATTTCCATTGTTTTCTTCTGGAGATTTTCATTACACCTTTGGGTATACTTTCCTTTTTCCCTCTAACTTTTACCAATGTCATCCTGCTGTAGTCTTAAAATCTGTGTCAGGAGTCAAAAAGTTTAAGGTAAACAAGTTAAAAAAAAGAAAAAAAAAACTTTAAGTAAATAAGTAAATGTAAAGGTCATTTGGTTTGAGGTGGCATCTGGTCACTCATTTCCCTTTCTGTTTGTTCTGCACACGTTTTAATGTTTAACATGCCCACCCTGTAATTCTTTGTTGTTGAGGGTTTTAAGGAATTCCTGTTTTATGAGTGACCATACCTGTAAAAAATTTTAAGAAAGCATGACTAACATAAGCGGGTCCATTGTCAGTTTGTAATTGTTTAGGGGACCCCATATGATCAGATGTTGACAGACAATATCTTTGTACATGACCAGCTTCTGACCTGTTTTGCATGTAACATGCAGCAAATGTGAATTAGTGCTTATAATCACATGTACAAAGGAGAGTTTGCCAGTGGGAGCTTTATGAATAACACCCATCTGTCAGATTTCATTTGGAGCTAAACCTCATAGGTTACAATCTTCTATGGGTGCAACTCCGGGGACATGCTGGCAAGTAGGACAGGCCTGTAGTGGCTACAGTCTGGCTGTGAGGAAAATGAAACATATGAGTAAAGGCAGAGGGATTTTGATGCGGTAATGCATGAGAAGCGTGAGCTTGTTGAAATCCAGGAAAAATCAATTTATCTGCTCATTATCTAGAAATAGTGGTCCACGAAGTTGTGTGGGAGAGCAAATTTGAGAAATATAAAAAGCAGCAGCACGAGAGTCAACAGATTGCTGCGGTTTTAGAATCCATTTAAATAGCTCTAGTTCTAGGAGGCTTTTAATAGTGGCAGTCCCAATTTACATTTACAACACAGTCACAACTTACAACGCAGGCGGAATCATCGGAATCATGGACAGTGTTAATGGGAGATGAAGCAGTGAGCTGTAAAACCTGAATCAGTTCTGAGCGTTGAGTTAAAACTTCAGGGGATTTTATTGTTTGTGTATGCTTAGGTCTATAAGTAGCTGTGGGACGTTTGGAAGAGCTATCAGTAAAATAGATCTGGCTGCCTCAAATGGGTTTGTGATGAGCAATCACAGAGAAGATGAAAGGTAGAACTTTTAAAATTGCAAAATTTTGCCTGATGGATAATGTTTGTCTATTATTCCTACCTTCAAAATCTGCAAGAGCCATTTGCCACGCAGTCAACATTTCCCATGGTACACCTGTTGTTGGGAATCAACAACATAGTTCTAGACTGACTCTTAAAAGGGAAGAATAATTTTGTCAGGATCGTGTCTCTATAGCACTTTTGATCTGTGTCTACCCATTTTATAAGCTGAGTAAATAGAGAAAGATAAACTTGCAGATATTTTACTGTCTTCCTTTTGTTTTTAAAGCCATTCTATTACAATTACAAAATTTTTCTATTAACTGTGCTATAATTCCTGTTCTAGAATGGTGTAGGAAGAATAAAGAGAACCAAAGGTTTTCTGGCTCTAGCGGGGAGGAATATGTATGCGGAAGCATCTGCTCTGCAAGCTGCAACTCAGCTTCTGTCTCCTTAGTAAATTGCTGAGGAGAACATAATGAATAATCTCCATGGAATTGCTGAGTGTTTGATTTGATAAGTCACAATACCTAGCATTGGGAACAGCCAATTCATATCCTCTAATAATTGTAAATCCTTTAAGGTTTGTAATGTCTCCCTATGGAGAACTATTTTCTAAGGCCGAATATTTCTTTCAGTAACAATAGTGCCTGTGTATTGGTATGGAGAGGTTGTTTCTACCCTTTCTTGAGCTGTTTTGTGATTGCATTTGTTCAAAACCTGTTTGATTTCATTGAGTAACTCCAAAGTAACGGCTTCCGAGGAGCAATCAAAAGAGTTTCATCCATATAATGAATGATGTAGGCAGTAGCAAATATATTCTGAGACTTCTTAATGACTCTTCTACAAAATACTGATGTAGCATAGGAATGGTGAGCATGCTTTGGGGTAAATCTTTCCACTGGCAATGGGAATCACGTGGTTTAAGATTGATAGAAGGCACAGAGAAGGTAAATCAAGGCTTATCCTTTTCATGTAAGGGTATAGTAAGGAAATAATTTTTAAAATCAACTACTATGAGAGGCCAGTCCTTGGAAGGGCTGCCAGGAATGGCAGACCTTGCTGTAATGCACCCACTGATTAAGTCTTTACATTAATACCTCTGAGATCATGTAGTAATTTGCTTAACATGACTGTCAAAAGGCCAGAATCAATTTTACAGTGCTTACAAAGGTCTGGGTTATTTTCCAAGGTAAAGAAAACTTGTACATGAGAAACTTGTGCAATGGCTCTTTCATCTGAAGAAAAGAACTGATAATTAGATACTATTAAGATAAAATTTTATCTCAGAAGACCAGGTGTTTTTGTGTTAGAGCTGGTGTAATTTCACTGCTTTGTGCAGTATAATATAAGCGAAATTTTTTTCTTGGAGTCTCGAAGGCAAAGAAATCCCAGTGTTTCAGAATGCACTGGAGAAAAGGACAGACTGAAGGTGCTTTGTTACCAAACAAAAAGTGGGAAAGATATTATATTTATTATATTAATTTTATTTATTTATTTATTTATTTATTTATTTATTTATTTATTTATTTATTTATTTATTTATTTATGTCAAATTGGCACTGGGTGGGGAAATGATAAAAAGTGTCCTCCTTGTTATTTCTTATCTCCCATCTCCTTTGTGTCAGGTGAGAAATACAGAGGCCCGTCAGGGATGCCATCGTAAGTCCGTCTATGTTTCTGGGAAGCTAACTGGCAGGAATAATCCTCTTTGTCTATGTAAGTCCCTAACTCTCCACTGGCGATTCCTTAATTATCTTCAAAGCCCATTCAACCCAAAAAACTTACAGGTGCCTGGAAAGCTTAAGAGAGACTATATAGTAGTAGACTCAAGCAAGAGTCTTTGTAATAGAGTTTGAATCTTTATACTATCCCTGGCTTCCTTTACTACAGTCCTAACAAAACAGTGGCATCACTGTGAATAAAACGTATTGAATTTGAAACATAAAATCCTCTTCTTGTGCAGATATTAATATCGTTGGATACAGAATAGGTGCCTCAAAAAACAAAAATAAAAAAAAAAATAAATGCCTTTCATGCTTTTATAAAAACATCAGCCCTGAGTTTCGAATTTGTCTCTCAAGGTCAGATTGCTTTGAATGTTGAAAGTGGAGATTTTCAGCTTACAGATGGGACATAGTGCCTTACAACTATTAAAGAGACATGGAAGAGAAAGTTGGAAACTAGACGTTGTAGGCAAAGGGCTGATAAGGTGCTACACGGAGGAAAATCCCATTTTATTAGGTGGTTATGTAGAATCTGAAATATTAGATGAAAATTCTGATTCCAAAACGTGTACAGAAAAGTGACCACGAAAACTCATTGTCGCCTGCCGTGTATTTCCCTCACCCGAAAAAAGCGACTATGTTTTGGAAGTCCGTTGCTTATACCAAAAACGAGCACGGTTCCATGCTGTTCCTGTTTTTCAATCAGTTTCTTTTCGAGCATATCTTTGTGCACAAAGCACAAAGGTCTGTCTATGTCACACTACGTTTCTTCATATGACTGCGCTGAAGGTTTGTGCAAGTTTACTGATATGTGTGTATAGTCCTTTTTTTTTTGTAAGCTCTCCCTTTGTTTCTAGAAGTTATACCAAGGACCTACAAAGTACCTAACTTTTCTCTGCTTCTATGGAGAGCCCAACCCTAACTACTTAACTAGCAGCCATAAGAAAGAATTGATCTTTCTAGTTACATCCTGCTAGGGAGAGGGGAAGTGCAAGGAAATAAAACAGCTGGAGCTCCGCCTGTGGGGAGGATAACGTTTCCCAGAAACACGGTGTTTTTGCAAGTAGTTTCATTTGCAGTACCATTTGCAGTTTGATTTTCTCTAAGTGAGAAGAAAAAAATTGGGGTTATCAAAATGTATATGTTAAAATGAGATGAGCTGAGGAAATAAACAGCTTACCAATTCTGAGGCTGCTGACATGTCCTGATAACTGAGGGCTATAGTTATGCCAGAGAAGCTGTGGGTACATGGAGCTTGGCTTTGATTAGCTTCCTTTTTCTGATCTCCACAAAAACAAACATCCTCTGACTATGAGTCCACAATGTACTCTTATTACTTGGCAAGATGTGTAGAATAATTGACCAGAAAAAAGATATTGTCACATACTTTAAAATATTAATCTTTTTTATGTTTTCTACTTAGCCGCAGCTGGAAATTTCTGATTGGCTCACAGGAATTAACAGGAATAGTCTAAATCACAGGCAAATTCTAAAGACAACTAATGAGATTAGAGATAATGGCCCATGTAAGATTTGAAATTAGTTTTTCTCTTTTCCTTGTTCATTTCCATATAAAGCAAATTTAATTGGCTGAGTTGATGGCAAAGTAGTCTATAATTTAATAGTTAAACTAATTATTGGCATAACCTGCAGGCCAAATAATTATTCTTATATAGGCTTCCTATAGTGTTTTCCCTTTTTGAAGTAGCCCTGACTGATTAAAAAGATAGAGAAGATCTTTCTTCTTTTTGTATTCCTCTTGTCTTTTCTGAGTCTGGGGACTGAAGTAGGTGTCCCCATGGATGCAAGCCAAACCTTCACCTACAGTTCCAGAGGAGCTAGACAGTAGGACAAGTAATGTTTACCTGCACAGGCTTTTGGTCTCCACTGGTGAATCTTTGCCGATTTCCTAAGCCTACTGAACCCAAAGGATTCCCCAAGTAACTTGGAAACTAAAAAATAATGATTCTATAATCTTTGCATTCAAGGAAGACATTGTATAGAGAAAGAAATTCAATATACTTGCTGGCTTCCCTTGCTACAGTGTAGAAAAACATTGAAATTCCAGGAAATAAGAACCACTGACATTGACACCTAAAATTGTCTTTTAGTTTAAATTTCAGTGCTGCTAGATGAAGAACGTGTATGGCTGGCTTTCATAAGATGGCAGTTAGCTAGAATATGTCTCCCAAAGGCATCTTCTTTCTGATTATTGAAAGTGGAAATTTTCTGTTTACAAATAGAGCAGAGGGTTTTACTCCTGTTGAGAGAGACATAGAAGAGACAGCAGTTAAATAACCAATGGTTTTGTGCAAAGTACTCACAAAGCCTCCTGCAGAGAAAAACCTCATCTCACTAGGATGCATTTTAAGGTCTAAAATGTTCATGAAAATGCTGAATCCTGGGTGTATATAGTCAATAGTCAGAAAAAGGAGGTTTAGGCTCTATTGCCTGTCCTCACAGTATGTGTCTCTGCAGAAAAATAGGATGTGTCTCACAAAGAAACTGTTTAGATATATGTAGCAGTGCTGAGCTTTTTATAGAGAAATAACCACCCAAAAGAGAAATTTTATTGGAATGTATGCCATTCCATACAGTGCCATAAATATCTCTCACTGGCAGACAAGAAGATCCTTCTTAAACAAAAATTTTTAGACTACAATTTTGAATTCTTAACATTTTGAAAAAAAAAGAAAAAACCCGCAAAATAGTAACTATTTGAATTACATTTCTTGTTACTGACTTTTAGCAGTAAGATTATATCTCCAGGTCTCAACACTGCTTAAGAAATCAGAGACCCAGTAGCCACACATGACAAAAAAAAAAAAAAAAAAAAAAAAAAAAACAGAAAAGCCTGGAAATTTTGGTGTCAAAAATCTGGCTGTCAGAAACTGGAGTTAGTTTCAAGGTCTTCACATAACAGTGTGCTGTATTCTTGACAGGAAACCTTCATTTAGATATGCTTTCATTCCCATGTGACAACCAGATCTTCTGTTAAATAAAACAGTTAGGACAGAGGCAACACTTCCAACACTGGAGGGGTAGAGGAGACTGCCAATGTGTCTCTCAGCGTCCTTTCTCCTCAGCCTTGTAAGTATGGCAGGAAAATCTGTTGGATTTCATTTGACACTGGCCCAGAGCTTTGCTTATTTTTGAGAAATAAATTTAAAAAATAAACAAACAAACAAACAGAAAAAGAAAACAAACAACTGAGGACAAGCTGCAGATATGAATATAAATAGAGAACAATAGATATGAACATAAATAGATGGACTCGGAAGAAAGAAAATGTACTCAGTAGTCTTGAAGAAAGCAGTACTCATCTTTTCTGGGACCTTGGGCCTGCAACTACTAATAGCTAAAGTAATGACTCAGCTTGGCTCAGGAACTTGGCCTTGAGCCACACAAGAGTTAAAGTGAAAGCATGGCCCAGGAAACTGGCCTGTGACCAGAGGCTAACATGATAATTTCCAGAAACTTGTCTCGTAGTCTAAAGCATGTTCAGTAATATACCATGCCCTTTGTAACAAACTGGAGAAAAATGTGTACATGTTCAGAAAACAGAGACACTATTTCCTGGAAGTCCTCTGGTTACACAAAAGACAAAAGACATAACATTTTAATGGGGGCTCTTTTTTTTTTTTTTTTTTTTTTTTTTTTTTTTTTTTTTTTTTTTAATCTGAGTAACTGTGGGCATGTCTTAAGCACACACACACACACACACAAAAGTTGGGCTTTTAGAAAAATATTTGCTTGGGCCATAGGATTACACAGTATCGTAAATGTGTGTCTGTGGCCTGATTTTTCAGGCTGTTTCTCTGCTTGTTGAATTTTTACCAATAATCCACCATAACTATGTAGTTTTTCTTTGTCAATACAGTTGCAGACTTAGATAGTTTCTAAGGGTGGGAAGGCATATTGTTTGAAGTTTCTTATGTGCAAACTTTTTGCACTGTGAAACAACCCAAATCTTTATAAATATTGTAAAATTGTTCATGCCTTCTTAGCAGTCATATCAGAAAACACCACAGTAAACAAATCCCAAACATCAGAGAAACATTCTCCGTGGACACAATCAAAATCAAATTGTGTTGCCTCAGCTTTTCTGATCTTGGTCTGGAGACTCTTTTGGTCACGTCATCATCAGTTTTCCCATTTTAATAAGCAACACTCCAAGTCCATTACTTCCCCTATAGGAAATGCAAAAGGAATGTGGTGCCAGGAAAGTGAAAGTTTCTTTTTCATTACAGTACCTTAAATAAATAAAGACCTGTGGAAGGTTTCTGATACATCGATAAATATAGAGAGCATTTCTAATATCTAGCCCATGTTTTTGGTCTTACATGAGAAGGTGTTTTGTTATACCTAAGCCAAAATCTTCCTGCTTCTGAGAAAGAGACAGCTCTACAGAAAACAGAAAGATGTTGGGCCAATCGACATTTCTACTGTAGCATGTCATGATAGATAAAAAGCAGTCAAAGAGTGAAGAAAACACATCCTAATTTCCATTAGCAAGAGAGAGAGAACCCTTTAAAAACCCTGATTTAAGCCATTGTTATCCCATGGATACGTTTAAAAAAAAAAAAAAAGGAGGAAAAATAAAATTGAAATCAGGATTTTTGCCTCTAAAAGAGATCATATCTAAAGCTTTCCCAAGCCAGGGCTGTGATGACATCTTTCTATCTCTGAAGTTTCTGTCATTTCTATGTTTCTGGATGCCACTGCATTCTTCAGTACCTGCAGGAGAGAAAGCTTGTGGTGTGGTTGATTCACCTACATATTTGCAGGGAGCTGTCACCTGTACCAACACCTGACCTGCATGCCTCATCACAGATAACATGTCTAGCTGTGTGCAGTGACTGGAGTCAACCATCACTCACTCGTACACCTGCCTCCTTTCTGTGCCTGGTGCATCCATAGCGAAATGAAACTCAAGCCCATAGGTTGAGCTGAGTGCGACCTGCAAGATGGGTGTGTAAATTTAGAAAAGCAGGCTCAAGAGAAACTTGTGGATATGTACCATCATTCCCAAGGATTCTTGGCTGGTGAAGTAACATCCTAGAAATCCTGTAACAAAGGTGGCATTCATTACCAGTGACCAGAGGGTCATTGAATTATGCCCCAGAACACCCAGGGTGTTCCAGAAAATTGTGCGCACATAAAAACAGAAACTGATAATGTTAAATGTCATACAGAGTGTAGGGGTCTTGTCTTTATTTTGAAAGAAATTTCTGCCTTTAGTAATGCCTCCAGAATTTTAGTGTAACTATAACATAGTCTAAGGAAACCTAAATGTGCACATTACAAATATTAGAAAGTGGCTATTTCCACCAAAAAGAATCCAAAATTCACTAATAGGGTGCAACAAGTTTTACTTTGGAGAGATAAAGTTGTCTTTTGTTAACTGGTTAAGAATTAGACATTTAAAAAGAAAAGAAAGCCAAGTGATTTCTCACCATATATTCCAATCATATGTTCTGTTTAGGAGAATGATGATCAGGGAATTCTGATTCGGAAATACTTATTCTAAAAGATAAGCCTTTTAACTCATAATTCTGTGTCTCTGAATCATTTGTGCCACTGAAAGGTCAAGAGCACCATCTCTGATAGTTCTGTGTCTCTCTTTGTGGGAGGGAAGCTGAGGCTGCCTCCTACCCCAGTAGACTCTGCATTCTAGGATATAAAATAAGTAAAATGAACAGTATTACAGAATTGTCTGTCTCCACATCTAATAAAATGCAATTCTGATCTTATATATATAGTAGCCATAGATACAAATTAGAGCTTGCAAGAACAGTCTAGTACCCACCAGTCTGCTTTTACACTTGGGCTTACGTGTGTATAAAATAATCACATTAGTTCAAGGAAATGTTTTATTAATTCTTTTAAAGTTACAGCGCTTAAAAATTGCCATAATAATTTAAAGACATAGCTTGGACATTTCCAGATCTGCTTCCAAGCCTTCACCTTGGGTGAAATTGTTTTGTGCTATGAAGATGGATTCGGGCATCTTGCGCCTCATGATGTATTTGATTCGGCTTAGTTCTTGGGTCCTGAGCAGACAGACTGACAATTAAAACTCATGAATTTTATTTTCAACATACTTTACCATGGAGTCTACCCCTTGGGCTGAACCCCAGATCTTCCTCAGCACCTCACACTCTCTCATTGGCCTTTTCCAACTCCATCTTAATATTACAGCGAACAAGGGTCTTACATTTTTCTAGCGCGATTGCATTATATAAGGAAAGCTTCCTAATTTGAATCATAACCTCCTCGGTGAAAGTTCCAGTCAAGAACACTTGAGAGACCAGGCCCGTGGCACACGCCTCCCGTGCTGTCAGTTTTCGCCCAGCAATTAACATTTCATTGGCAGATGCTTCACCCATGATTTTTGGAAATGTAACAGTAGAACATGCATCTGGACTCTGTCCAAAGGTCATATAAGGGGTTTGGAACCACGCCTTTTCAGTTGCCCACACTAGATCGCAAAGTGGCAGCATGGAAGCACCAAGTCCAATGGCAGGGCCATTGACTGATACAACAATAGGCTTTTTAAACTGAATAAAAGTGTTCACAAAGTTCTTGATGGTGTTCACCACTTCAAAGCTTGCTCTGTTTCTCTCATTCCTTAAGTGCTTCACAAAATACCCAAAATCAAGACCACAGCAAAAGACACTTCCAGCTGCACTGAACAACACAAGCTTGCTGTCATCTGCAGCAGCCCTATTCAGAGCATTCACTATTTCTTTAATTACTTCTGTATTCAGTGCATTTTTTTCTGTCGATCTGGTTGATAGCAATATCTGGGTGAATCCATCCTCTTTCTTCACTACAATGTCTCTGTATGTGCTGGCACTCTCCGTTAGCCTTATGGTGAAGTACATTTTCTTGACAAAAGACTGGTCTCTGCCATCATCAGTAACATGTCTTTTGCCACCTTTCACTCTTGCAACTGATGTACGTGTGTCTGTTTTTCCAGTGGCTGGTAGTGGGTCTATTAATACCACTATAGCTTTTTGGGGAGCTGAGTCTGTGGCCATGGAAGCAGTAATTGAGCCAGACATCTGAGACATTAGTGGCTGTAGCAGGGTCTTGTCCTCTATTCCAGCCTGTTCTGCACTGGGACCTGACAAAGGGTCCCTGACTGGTTTCCCTTCTGTCACCTTGAAGTCCACCAGGTCCTGCTGATCTACTGCAATAGGGTCCAGTTTCTTGAGTTCCTGAAAGCCGCTCACAGTTTTCTTGTTGTCAACAGGACTGTCAGGTGCAAATGTCTTGAGAGTTGAATTTACTAACTCCATATCCTTTGCATCAGTGAGAAGTGAAGCTGCCTTTCTCCTAATGTTCTTGCTGGCAGCAAATAACTGGCTGCTTTTGGATCCGTGTTGTTTGCCAGTCACTAGCATTTTAGGAGAGCTCTTAGTATAGTCCGCTTTGGTAGATCTGGAAGTTCTTCTTCTGGCATTGTTTGAACAAATTCTACTTGTCCTGGTCCATTCTAGTTTTTTCTGTTTCTCAGTCTGTCGTCTATTAAAATCATGTATACATTTTTGACAGTTCATGAGGTGATGTTCTGGTTCCCAAGTGTCATCCTGTTTGTCATAACCTTTCCACCGAACCAAATACACTGTATTCCCATTTTTGTCTTGTCTTTTGTCAACAATTGTTTCAACCTCAAACTCCTGGGAAGCCATGAAGAAAGACACAGTGTTGGAGCAGTTGCTGTGCCAACTTTGTTTCAGTTGCCTCTCCACCTCGCCACTTCTTTCTGCCTCCAGTGCTTCACCAGGTTCTGAGTATGGATGAGTCCCTAGTGGAACAGCTTAGGCTTTGTCTCATGGTACATGATAGCTTGCTCAGTAGCCTCAGAGAAGAGTAGTTAAATCCGCAGCCCCTATCTTCTTTTGTAGTACAGAAAGCATGCTTCCTGCCAGTTACTCTTTTGTGTTTCTTTGTTTAATTGTGGTTGCTATGACGATTATATTGAATATTCTAATGTTATAACAATTTTAAAGTTATACTAGCTTACATTTAGTAACATACAAAACCGTTACTCCCATGTAACTTAACTGCACTGTTTCATTTACTGAATTATCAAAATTATACCTTGCATGTCAAAAACAAAAATTAGTCATAGATTTTTTAAAATTAAATATATTAGTGTTTTAAGTTACGTTGAGAACAAATTGTGGAGGTGCACATTGTTAATTATTTCATCTTGGATAATTTTTCATGTATTTATCTTTACCTTAAATTTGCTTATTCGTATGGCTTTTGAGTGTGTGTTCTTTCTACCCTGAAGTACTCCATAAGACATTTCTTTTTTCTTTCTTTCTTTTTTTTTTTTTTTCTTTGAGACAGGATCTGGCTCTGTCACCCAGGCTGTGGAGTGCAGTGGTGGGATCTGGGTTCACTGCAAGCTCCGCCTCTCAGGTTCCCACCAATGTCCCGCCTCGTCCTCCCGAGTAGCTGGGACTAAGAAGACAGATAAGACAGATTAGAAGTCCACTGGTTATTTTTGAAGGCCCCTTTTGCGTGACTAGCTACTTCCCTTGCTTCTCTTGAAAATCCTCAAAATTCTCTTTGTATTTGTTCTCAACAGTAATTATCAGGTAATTCTGAGTTTGTTTCTTTGAGTTTCTGTTACTTAGAGTTTGTTGAACCTGTTGGGCGCTTATTTATTGTCTTAAATTCTTGCAATTTTTACAAGTATTTCGTGAAATTGTCACCTTGATTCTTTGTCTCTCCTTTGAACTTCCAAAATGCATAATTATGGCTGCTTGTTGTTGTCCCTCAGGTTTCTAGGCTGACCCATTCCAGCCTGTGTTGCTGACCACTATATTGTTGACGGCTGCCATGGGTGTGCATCACAGTGTGAGGCCAGTTTGTCAGTTGGTCTCGGAAGAATGAAGCATCCCAGAGCTCAATTCCCAGACTTCAATCCTTGCAGTCTCATTAGTGCACCACAATGTAGCAATCTCTAATTGTGAGGCACCACCAAGAAAATTAAGGAAATGGATGCAAAGAGTTTGAAGCAAAACTTTTAAAAGTGAAAGTAAAAAACTCTTCACAGTGGTTGACCTACTATGAGGCTGGGATTTACTGTTTCTAAAGGCAGAGAAGTCAAGGAATGGTGTCTTGGAGTAAGCATTATTCAGCTGGACCCTGAACCTTGTACTTGGATTCATCGGGACATGAAGTGATGACTTACAGAAGCTACTGAGCTCAGCCTTGCCACTTGACCGTGAACTAAGAAGGAGTTGAAGTGTCAGCTTGGCCTGAGACGTTGGCCTGTGACCAATCACAGGCTGAAGTAATGTCTCATGGCCACAATAATTAAGTTTCCAACGATACAGCTGGGTCAGGATATTTTATGAACTGGAAAGTATGAAATATTTGGAGGTATCTGTGGACTCTCTTGAAGGAGCACTACTCAGCTCAGTTCAGTGTCTGGCCTGGGAAAAATGAGAGGCCAAACAAAAGTTTTGTCTGGATCACTGGGCTGAGGAAAAGCAGAAGCTGAATGGATAATTCATGTATATTTGCCTCGCATTCCAAAACATGTCCACATAGAAAAGAAAAGTATTACATCACAACCCAGTGGAGCCTACTGTGTATCAAGTCCACAAAGGGGGAAGTGTGTATTTTCTTGAAGTCTGCTAATTACATGAATGACAGAAGACTTTGATTCCTTTGTCCTTGTTCCCTTCTCTGTGTAGCTGTGGATATGTTTTATGCAAAAATGGCAAAGGCATTTTCAGGTTCTACCTTGTTTTCTTATTGGTGCATATGTGGATATATGGTCAGGCTATCCTCCTGTTCTACTTTGTTTCATTGGTGTCTGTGGCCTATGTTTTCATTCTGTTCATGGAACAACACAGAGAGTGTGAAATATATAAATAAATATATATATATACATATTCCATATGTATATGGAATTTTGTATGAAGTTTGTTTATGATATCAACATCAAAAAAGCTAAGTTATTTAAAATGTTTACAGATTTAGTATTTATTCAAGTAATGCTTTTTGAAAATACTTACAAACTGTTTAATTTGCCTTCGCTTTATATATCTATATACATACACGTATATAGACATATATAAATATACATATATATGTATGCAGGGGAGGTTATAATTACTTACATACAGGCTCAAAATAGGCTGCCTGCAAACTGAGGAACAATGAGTGCAAGTCTGAGTCCCAAAACTCAAGAACTTGGAGTCTGGGGTCCGAGAACAAGAAAGCAAGAAGTATCCAGCATAGGAGACAGATATATGTTTTGGAAGCTAGGCCCATCTTGCTTTTTGACCTGTTTCTGTGTGCTTGGTATTTGCTAGAAACTTATTAGATTGTGCCCACCAGATTAATGTAGATCTTCCCATTGATTCAAATATAAACCTTTGTTGGGGGGGAAACACTCAAGAAACATATCTGGCATTAATACTCTGTATCGTTCAATCCACTGAATAAGACACCCAGTATTAACCATCAGAAGTCCACTCCTTTTCTACTTGAATCAATACACATTTCCTGCTATCGTACATAATCTTCAAATACAGACAAAAATGAGGTCTTAATTATACGTCACATAATACAATCATCCTCTTACAACCTGGAGTGCAACAATCCCCAATGCAAACACTATTTCATAAACTTTACAATATGCAAATATTGTTAAGAATTCAATGAATTTTGTGCAACATGATAAAGGAAAATAAAAAGAGACACTTTCTTAGTACATGTGTATACGTGCACAAACTTTTTTTTTTTTCTTTTTTTTTTTTTTTTTAAAGGAGGATATACTTAAGACAATTAACATCCTAATTTCTACCACTGGTCAAGTGTCTATGGCAGGTATGGATGACTAACTTCTTCTATTACGCATTGTTTGTTCCCTTTGCCTTCAGGAAGCACCTCAGAAGGTTGCAGTTTTTATTGTTGTGTTGTGGTTGTTGCTATTTTTTCTGTTATCCTGGTGAGTGAATCCAAAGCTTAAAACCTGAAGGTTCTGGCCAACTGTAGTCTTGTCAGGAATGGGCTGTTGTAGTTTCCCATTGACCTTAAACACATGTCATGGTAGTGCTAAGACACGTCCTAATGCATCTTCTGTATTTTATTCATACTCCTTCCTTCCCTCCATTGTGGATTAGTAGGTTGATTTCATCTTATAGTTCAGGTCATTCACCCCAGTCAACACTGTAACTGCCTTCTCAGAATGTTGACGTAAAGGCAGGAGGAGGCAAGGTGTCCAGAAGGCAATCTAAACTTCAGGTTTAACAAAATCGTTATTGTTTCTTCCGGTGGCACCAATTGTCCTCAGGGAACTAAGTCCTCTAGGCCAGCAGAGTATAATGTCATAAAGAAACAAGAAACAAAAATGTTGCTAGTGGAACACCAGGAGTGATAGCGAGTGGTGAAATTTCTACTTCCATCGCTTGATCTCTGGACCCATGGATTTTGGCTATGGAAGAAACAATACCATATATTGGATGTTGATTCAGAGAATACATGGTCTTCTGGAGACCTCTGCCAGAGCCCTGCAAAGTATTTTCCCCTAGTTGGCATTACAATTATAACATCAAAGGGCCACTTCAACATTCCATTAATTTAGCTACTTCAGGAAAATCAGAAGCAAGGTAAGGCCACTAGATGTAATGAGTGGCAGACCACTGCCACGCTTCATTTGCAATAAGTGAGTGCACTGGTCAGAGGCAATGTTGTGCTCAATACCATAATGTTGGAAAAGGCGTTTTGTGAGGCCATGAATGGGAGTCTTGGCAGAAGCATTGCAGTGCAGAATGGGGAAATCCATATCCACAGTGTATGTCTATTCCAGTGAGGACAAGTCTCTGCCCTTTCCTTGATGAAGAGGTCTCATATAGTTCATCTGTCTCCAGGTAGCTGGCTGATCACCCTGAGCAACTGGACCATAGTGAGGGCTCAGTTTTGTTCCCTACTGCTGGCAAACTGGGCACTCAGAAGTGGCCATAGCCATGTCAGACTTTGTGAGTGGAAGTCGGTGTGGCTGAGTACATGTGCAAACTCACTTCCTGCCACCATGGCCATTTTGTTCATGGACCCATCGGGCAATGAGAAGGATGGCTGAGGAAAGAGGCAGAGTGGTGTCCTTGAAAACAGTGTTCCTATCCACTTGATTATTAAACTCTTTATCCACTGAGGTGACTTGTTGGCAAGCACTCATATGGAATACAAATATTTTGACAGTTTTTGATCACTCACGAAAGTCCGTCCACGTACCTCTTTCCAAAATTCCTTTGTCACCAATATTCTAATCATGCATCTCCCAAGTGCCTAATATCCAGCACAACCATTGGCTTTGGACCAAGAATCAGGAAATGGTCAGAAATCTAGTCATTTCTCTTCCAATGTAGAGTTCACAACCAGCTTCACTACTCAAAGTTCTGCCCACTGGGAAGACTTCTCCTCACTGCTGTCCTTTAGGTGTCCTAGAAAGGGGCTCTAGTTCTTCAGCCCTCCAATTTCAGGTAGGAACTGCATTTCATTGAGAACCATCTGTGAACCAGGACCCTATCTTCTCTTCCTCTGTCAACTGATCAGAGCTATCTTCCCATGAGGTCATCAGTACAGTCTGATGGAGAGAAGGTTGAATGGCTGGAGTAGAGATCGTGGGCATTTGAGTCACTTTCTCATGTAACGTAGCTGTGCCTTAGGACCTGCTGAAGCCTGCTCATGTGTATACCACATCTGTTTGATGATGAAATGCTGCCGTGCACAACCTGCTTTATGACTCGGTGTGTCAGAAAGCACCAAGTTGATAACAGGCTGTGTATTTCACATGGTGACATGATGACGAATAGTCAAATATTCAATTTCTAACTAAGCCCATAAATGGGCCAAGAGCTGTGTCTCCAAAGAATAGGCGTTATCTGCCAAAGATGGCAGGGCCTTGCTTAAAAATTGTAGAGGGATATGCTGTGTTTCACCTGTGGGAGCACTGCAAAGTATTGTCACATAGTTAGCATTGTAATTGTAACTTCAAAAAGCCATTTCACCGTTCTATTAATCCAGCTGCTATAGGATAATGGGAAATATGGTAAGACCAGAAGATTGAATAAGCAGGACACCAGACACCACAGCCACAGTTCTTTAGCCGTGAGCTCCAAACAGCATTCGTATCTGCCAGTGAAACCTCAAGCACCATTGAATGTGCTGGTTCCTGTGGCCCAAGTGGTAGAGGGGTTTGCACCAGAGCCTGCAGTAGTTGCAGAGTCTTTTCCTGTTCCGGATGCCCCTGAAAGCTGGCAGCCCTTCGAGTCACTCAATAAGTGGGCCAGGGAGACATTTTCAAATGAAAAATGTGCTGTCTTAAAAATCCGAGTAGGCCTAGTGGGCATTGTGCCTCTTTCTTAGTTAGAAGAGGGACCTCATACAACAACGTGTTCTTTACCCTGGAAAAGATATTTTGACAGGCTTCAAAAGACTGGACCCCTAGAAACATTGCAGAGTGAGAAGGTCTCTGAATTTTAGTCAGCTTTATTTCCTGTATTCTGCTACATAAACGTCTCATCAAGAATTCAATTGTGCTTGCTACTTCTTGCTCCGTCGTCAAATCAGCCTAATTTCACCAATGTGATGGCCCAATGTGCTATCTTACAGAAGTGAAAAACAATCAAGGTCTCTCCAAATAAGATAATGATGGGAAGCCAGAGAGATAGCATAGCCCCAGGGAAGGTTAATAAATACACATTGCTGGCCTTGCCAGCTGAAGGCAAATTGCCTCTGGTGGTTCTTTTAGACAAGAATTAAGAAAAGGGCACTGGTCAAGTGAATGTCTCCATACCACGTAACACAAGATGTATTAACTTGCTCAAACAATAAACCACACGTATTGCACCAGCTGCAAGTGGATTCACAACTTCATTAAGTTATGATACTCCAATGTCAATCTCCAAGATGCACCTGTCTTCTGCACAGGCTAAATCAGAGAGTTGAATGAGGATGTGCTGGTAATTACCACCCCGGCATCTTTGAAATTGTTTATGGTGGCACCCATCTTTGCAACCTTCTCAGGGTTTTGATAATGTTTCTCATTTCCTATTTTTCTAGGTAGGGGCAGCTCTAGTGGCTTTCATTTAACCTTACCTATTTGTCGCAGCCTTTCTCCTGAAAGTCAAGGAAATGTGGGATTCTGCCAGCTGCTAGGTATATCTATGACAGTTATCATTTCAGCCCTGGGAAAATGACCAAAGGATGACTGCAGGGACTCACTGGACACTCTGTAAATCTGACCTAATAAGCTAAAACTCTATGAATTAGCTGACCTCCCTGAGCTCCTACTTTGACTGTAGGACCATGATAACCTTTTGGGTCCCCTGGAACCCACATCAGCACAGAGCTAGTGTCCAGTAGTTTCTGAAAAGCCTGATTATTTTCTCTTCCTGAATGCACAGTTACCTTGGGAAAAGCCTAGAGGTCTCCTTGGGGAAAGATGGTGTAAAGATTCATTGCATAAATCGTCAATTAGGTAATGGGTGTCCTGGTCAAGGGAATTCAGCCTCCCCTTAATTCAATGGGTTCTTGGTCTTTCAACTGGCTGTAGTCTGGAAATTGATGGAGGGGCTGCACTTCTCTGTTTCCATCACTCAGAAGAGTCTTTTGTCATTTTGTCCCGGAGATTTCTGTATGTGTAACCTAAGTATGAATGCAGTAGGCTTTCCATCAATTTCACTTCTATGAACACCATGATTAATTAACCAATGGCAGAGCTATACAGGAGCCACATTACTCTGACTGCCACTGTCCCTTAGCTCTGTCCACATTGCCTTGGATGGTTGAGTGCTGCCACTTGGTCCTTGTCACATCAGGATCCTATTTTTGTCATCGTATTTAAAGTTTTCAGTTGAGCTACTGTGGTTTCCAGAGAAGACCAAGTACTGGGCTATTCAAAAAGGCAAGTCCTGACCACCCAAATCTGTTTCACAGGTGACTGGTCAATGATATGTGTTCTGGGCCCTACCAGATTGGATGGGTAAGTCTGAAGGATGAGTCTGCTTTACCATCCAAATCTCCCTAAGTTTTGGATCTCCTCTCCATTAAACCAATGTAGGCCAGGCATTTCCAGCTCACTCACGGAGGGCCAACTTTTAATCCACATTTCAACTAACTAGCAAATCAAATCAACTATTAGAAGTTTTTATTTATTTATTTTTTCTCACCAAGCTGTCTCATTAAGCACAAAATCAATACTTTGTGCTGATTAGGATCAGTAAATTCAGCTGATCCAACTCTCTGTTCCTTCCACCATAATCCAATACACAGAGTATCCACTCCCATGCCTGTTCTCCAGGTTGATGTTCATATAAATGAGGTAAATCGAACGTTTTTGTTTGTATGTGTGTGGTGTGACTGTGTAGCACACCGCCTCATGGGTCACACTCTCTACCTCACCTGTAGAAGCCCGCCACAGCATTCCAGCCCGGTCTAGAAACACAGAGAGTTGTTCAGGATGGCTCCTGAGAAAAATCACATTATGTAATTTGGCATCTGCCTAAGGGAAGGCCATATCTGTTGCCTCAGTCAATGCAGGTTTGATCTCCTCAGACTCAGTTGGAAAGACTGATGGCAGCATGGATCACAAGGACAACGCTGCCCTTTCTGGAGATGAGAATGCTGATCTTCTTGGCAAAAAGCTTCATCACAGTTTACACACTCAGTAACTCCAGTTTCATCAGGGTCCTCCCACACATCCTCATTCTGAGTTGCAGAGTCCCATTCTATTCAACCAATGTCCTCACTATAACTGTAGATACCGTTTGAGGATGTGCATGCATCTTTCATTGAAGGTCAGGAACTGACATGATGAGAGACTGGAATTTGGGGTCTTTCTCTACAGGTGGTAAGACTAACAGGGCAAAATTAGGAGAGTTGAGGCTCAGTTTCTGCTTCTGATGCTGGGAGACAGAAATTCTGAATTCATCATTACCTCTCATTTTGCCCACTGAACTTAAGAGCTACCCAGCAGCTTCGTTATGATCCTTGGTTCTCCAGCTATGGTCAAAGGTATTATGCAGGGGTAACTCAACTCCTTGCCTCTCCCAGTGGATGAATCAGGAGTGTCAAATGCATTTATTTTGCATAACTCTCCACATGATGTCCACCAAAGATTATCAGTATTCTCCATGTTATGAGAAGTAGAGTCCTTTGCATGAATGCATCAAATTATATTTAACAGCCAACCACAGAAACTCCAAAAACCAATGAAAGAACTCTCTTTTTAATATTTTGTTTTTCTAGAACCACTTATGGGACCAAAATTTGTATTACTCAGGGTTGACTCCCTGGGACAGGACTTTAGTAGAGTGTATTAAGTACTAACTTACACCACTGCAGTGTCACATAACAGGCTGTCGGGGAGCTCAGGGGCAACAAGAGCCAATCTGAGTCCCATAATTGAACAACTTGGAGTCCAAAATGTGACAGCGGAGAGCATCTAGAACACCGCAAAGAGGTAGGTTGTGAGGCTAAACTAATCTCACCTATTCAGGTTTTTCTTTCTGTTTTATATTCCCTGGAAATTAATAGATTGTGCCCACCAGATTAAGGGTGCTTCTGCCTTCCTCAGCCCACTGACCCGACTGATAATCTCATTTAGGCAACACTCACACGGACACATGCCAAACTAATAGTCTGTATCTCTCAAGCTAGTTACATTCCCACTCGGTGTTAGTCATTACAGGCTCGTGTTGATAAATTTGCTGATCCCCACTAAGTCTCCACGTTCAAGCCAGGAACAGACTGAAGTCTGGGTCCTAGGCTGATGGACAAGAATGGGAACCACTGGTGCTTTTCTGAAAGGCATGTATTGTTGCCAAATAATCTAATCAGGAAGCACTTTCTTTCCTCTGAAGCACAAAATATTCCTGGACTCAACCAGATTTGAGGACTTTTCAGACTAGCAGCTGTGGAGACGAGCCTCCCACCCAAGGGATAAATCTTATCTATGCATTTCTCACTCTCCACTTGTCCATCTACCTCAATCTTCCTGGATGCAGAACAACTGTTTGAGAATCATTGAATGGTGGAGCTGAAAGAACTGTAACACAAACAGGAACAAAAAGATGTCTCTTGTTCATCACATTGTCAAAGGCAAACATAAGAGGATAGTTGTGACCTTCAGGGTGCACAGAACTAGGGTCTCTCAAAGCCAGGGCTGTGACACCCTCTTTAGGGTTTTTCTGTTTCTGGCATCCCCAAACCTCTGGGTATCACTGCATTCCCCAGTATCAGCTGTGGAAGCTGCCTACAGTCTGCCTGGTCCAGCTGCTGCTTCTCAGTGAGATGGCACCTAAATTTTCCTGCTTTGCCACAGCTGGCAGGCCTGTCAGTGAATAGCGGCTGGACCCCACATTTGCCGATATACCACTTGCCACTCTGCCTCACGTTTGCCCCTGGAAGGTGATAAATCCTGGTCCATAAAGCAACCTGAGTGCGGCCTGTCAGGCAAAGTGGGTAGAGCAAGCTTAGCAGGACTGAGCAAAACTCAGGCAAAGGCACCACGCGCCACAGAAGTTTTCAACAAGCAAGGTGACTCCCCCAAAATCCCATGACAAAAGGAGGATAGCTATGTGTGTTTGAATGCCTTTCTTCTCTTGGATCTTGAAATACTTATAATTCAGTCTCCTACAATTTGGAAATTTGTTAACCTTAAGTGAAAATCACTATATTTCAAACTCTTTTAGAAATAAAAGTTGAAAGATTGGCATTTGCATTGAACCACCCTATCCCTCTTACTGATATAGACATATATTCTTTGAGAATATACTTCTGTAATGCATGGCATTGGGCTTCAGGCTAGCATTCTTCCACTAGATTATAAAGCTTACTAACAGCATTTCTGATCCCTGGGTTTTGACATTTTGTTCTCGTACAATTTCTTTTTGTGAGGAGCTTTTGCTGTGCATTGGAGGATGAGGAGCAGCATTTTGGGCCTCTTCCACTAAGCGCAAATATAAACTCCTTCATTCATGGAAGAAATACCCAAACATGTTTGTGTCTGGTGGAAGCAACTTTGATGACTCCCTTTATCATATAAGTTAAGCCCCAAATACTTCTCTTTTTGCAGGCTCGTGTTAAAACCACGGGTGAAATGGGTGCCGAAGAGCTGACATAAAAAGGTCAAATTGGGGTAAGAAAAGAGTTATGGGTCTTCCATCTTCATCTCAAAATGCTCAACATCACTAGTTATGAAGGAAATAGAAATCTAAAACGCAATGAGATACTACCTTAGACCAGGGGAAATGGTGATTACTAAAAACCCATGAAACAACAGATGGTAGTGAGGAAGTACAGTAATACGAATGTTTATACATTGTTGTTTGGAGTGTAACTCAGTACAGAAGAGGTGGAAAAGTGTGTGGCAATTCATCAGGTATCTAGAATGAGAAATACCACTGGACTCACCAATTTCATTATTGGGTATATAGCCCCCCACACCCTAAAATAAGTCGTTCAATTACAAGGATGCGTGCATATGTATGTGTATTACTGCACTATTCACATTATCAAAGACATGGAATTAAGCCAAATGCCCATCAGTGGCACACTGGATAAAGGAAGTGTGGTACCCAATACACCACAAAATCACATGCAGTCCTGAAAAGGAACAAATTCATGTACTGTGAAGGAACATGAATGAAGCTGGTAGCCATCATACTCAGCAAACTTAAACAAACAAACAAAAGAACAAACACTGCATGTTCACACTCATGCATGGGAACTGAACATTTAAGACACATAGACACAGGGAGGGGAACCACACACATCTGGGTTTGTCAGGGGGCAGGGAAAATAAGAGCTTCAGGAAAAATAGCTAATTTACACAGGGCTAAATACCTAGGGGATGGGTTGATGGGTTCAGTGAACAAACATGGCATTCATTTACCTGTGAAATAAATATGCATGTCCCGCATCTATACCACAAAAATTAATATAAAATAAAATTAGCTGAAGAAAAAATTTAAAAGTATTCATTTTTGTAGTGGTTTTAGTGACTTTGAAATGTGCACCACACCTTACTTAAGACATTTTGTAAATAAGTACAAATCAGAGTTTCAAGAAACTGTACTGAAAAGTAAATAAGTAATATATTTCAATTTTTACTGGACAGCGTTTCTTTTCTTTCATTTTGAGGATGGACTCTTACAGTCTCTTCAGCTGGAGTGCAGTGGTGCAATCTTGGCGTGCTGCAATCCCCTGCCTCCCAGCTTCAAGGGATTAATCTGCCTCAGCCTTTTCATTATCTGAGATTGCACCTGTGCACCAACACACTGATGGGGTTTCACCATACTGGCCAGACTAGTCTCAAGTCCTGACGTCAAGTAATCTGCCTCCCTCACTATCCAAAATTCCTGGGATTATAGCCGTGAGCCAGTATGGTTGGCCCTTGATTGAATTTTTAATTGAGAAACATAGCAACCTTGCAACACTTTACTTTCTGTATCATAAGTTTATGAGTTTCTTCATATGTCTCATAAGACAAGAAAAATAATATAACTTTAATGCATTCTATTTCCATTGGACATGAATGTATTTCCATTAATGTGTAATTAAAAGAGTTATTCTATTTAGAATGTCATTCTTCTTTTGTGTAAAACTCTCAGGTTGTGGAAATTTCTTTGAAAAGATAACTTTGGAAACTGATTACATTTATTGATATAAATGGCTCTTTTTAAAGAAACTTTTTCTGTAAGAAAATTCAAAATTCATTCTAGATACGGGATGTTTAATTATGTTTTACAACCTAGGTTTTCTGTGAAAATACTGTGATTACTTTCTCTCCCTTCCAAAACATTAATTGATGTTGTCATCTTCCTGCATGAAAATTTCACCTGCAATGCATGAGAAGTAAGAACTGCCAGCAGAGCAGTGATTTCAATCGGTAGCTCACCCACTACCATGAATCCTGGCTTTGAGCTACTTGTAGCACCAACTATTGACTGTGTACAAAAATAAAAAAATCAAAAAAGAGAGTAGGCTCTTTGACCTACACAACGCAATAACTAGTGAGTCGTTTAATTTTTAAACCCACTTTTATTGATTAATATACATTGAGTTTGGTTTGAAACGCTATTGTTTTCATTTAGAAAAAGAAATGACTCATGATTTTTTCTTTTGATTTTGGTCAACTAGCCCAAACGTTTGTAGCCATCAGGTATGTAATTAGAAGAAGTTTAGTGAGAGAATATAATTTTTTTCATGAAGGTGCATTTCTTTTTTTCCTTTTATTTATTTATTTTTTATTTATTTATTTTTTTTGAGACGGAGTCTCGCTCTGTCACCCAAGCTGGAGTGCACTGGCCAGATCTCAGCTCACTGCAAGCTCCGCCTCCTGGGTTCACGCCATTCTCCTGCCTCAGCCTCCCGAGTAGCTGGGACTACAGGCGCCCGCCACCTCGCCCGGCTAGTTTTTCGTATTTTTTAGTAGAGACGGGGTTTCCCTGTGTTAGCCAGGATGGTCTCGATCTCCTGACCTTGTGATCCGCCCGCCTGGCCTCCCAAAGTGCTGGGATTACAGGCTTGAGCCACCGCGCCCGGCCTCAGTGCATTTTATTACTTCTAAATGTCCACACATATTCCACCAAAAGGGTATGTTTCAAGCTTACACAGAACTGAAACACAAAGTGAGACGTAGTGTCAGCAAATTAACATTTAATAACATAAAATTTAGTGCATTTCAAGAGGAATCTGAGTGTTAATTATATACGTAACAAACCTATTCTGTACAGACTTTAGTAAATATGAAATTATATTTATATATTTATTTCTGTGTATTTTTTCTAGCACATTGTAGGAGTTTCCAATACAATTTTTGGTTAATTTATTTAATGACTTTTGACATGGTAAATACATATTTGCAAAGAGATCTCTTTAAAACAACTCTGCTGTTGTTAAACACTTTAGCTAAGTGTTTTATGTGTTTACTATATATTTTCAAATACATAAGAGAATATGAACTAGCAATTATTAACTGACCACTAATTTTATATTCCTCTTCCAGAAATTATCTCTGGGCTTGAATTAATCCATAAATACAGCTGTGTGTTTATTTTTTTAGACATATGAGCATATAAAGTAGACTACATTGCTAAATTTGTTTTGTAATTAGTCACATATCTGTCAGTACACGAAGAATCACTTAATTCTGTTTGCAGGTACATAACCTGCAGTTCAGTGTGTTCTAACTTATGCAATCCCCCTCTAAGATGGATTGACTTGCTAAGTGGTATTCAGTTTTACACTAAGAAAGAAGAATTTACACTTCTGATATGATTTTAAACACACCATCCCAGTTGACTTTATCTCATATCAAAACACCGAGTACAGACAAAGTGATTACCACTATTTACTGTGGGGAAAAAAGCAGATATTTCTGTGAAGGTTATAGATTTATGAGTCAGAGCAATCTCAGTTAAAACTGGGAAATCTCTAATATTTTATTTATATAAAGTTCTAACTGCAATGCATTGAATACACTCATTTTAATTGCAAAAGTTTTTAAACAGTGAACTCATAATGATTAAAGCTAAGCCTGTGTTTAATACATGAAACTTTAATACTGTATCATATTCTCTAACTGTTTCAAAGAAAGCATTTTTTCTTATCCCAGGTTGGGAAGCACTTACTGAGTGGGAAAATCTGACCCCGCTGGACTCCAGCCAAAAGAAAGATTTGTGGGGCTCAAAGACACTGGTGCTACTTCTCCAATACATTCTGTGCTCTGACACTTGTACCTGATCCCTGTCATCAGCAACAGTGTTTCTACTATTGAAAACACAAGGAGCGACATAAATGATTGTTGGGGGCCTGGGAATAGCGGGTTTTCATCCTCCAGACCTCAGAATGCTAGATCCGTGCACAACTTGACTGTGCACCAAGAAAAGCCCACAGACACTCAATGCCAGCTACTGAAAGCTGTTTGGTGAAAGGCTGTAACCTGTAAAGCCTCATGAGAGGAGCTGTACAAGACCATGGAAGCCCACCTGTTGCATCTGCATGACCTGAATATGAAACATTAAGTTAAAGAAGATCATCCTGGAACCTTACGTTTTTCATGCCTCATTGGATTTCAGGTGTACTTAGTGCCTGTAACCCCTTTATTCTGGTCAATTTCTCATATTTGGAAGGCCTGTATTTTCTCAGTTCCAGTAGCCCCATGTATCTAGGATGTAACTAAGTTGCTTTCAGTTTTACAGGTACATAGGCAGAAAAAAATTACCTTGATTCAGATAAAACACCAGACTTTGGACTATTGATTTAATGCTTGAATGAGTTAAGACACTGCAGTACCATAGGAAAAACATGATTGATTTTGAAATGTTAGGATTTCAGATTTTGGAGGGGCCGTGGTTGGAATGATATGATTTGACTGTGACCCCACCCAAATTTTATCTTGAATTTTCTTAAGTGTTGGTGGGAGGATAAGGTAGGGAGTAATCAGTATGGGGACAGGTGTTTTTTTGTTTGTTTTTTTGTTTATTTTTTTCATTTGTGCTATTCTTGTGATTGTAAGTCTCATTACATCTGATGGCTTTAAACATCAGTGTTTCACCGCAAAAGATCTCTGTTTGCTTGCTGCCATCCGTGCAAGCTGTAACTTGCTCCTCTTTGCCTTGCCAGACATGTAAATCTCTAAGTCAATAAATCCCCCGCCCCTTATAAATTGCCCAGTCTAGCATATATCTTTATAAGTGCATGAAAATGGGCTAAAATAGTACAAATATCAGATTGATTAATAAAGCTCTTCTACTTTTGTTTCACAGTCAAGAAGTAAGTAAAATGCAAATGTGTGGAGGTCTCCAAAAATTTACATCAAATACTTTTTAGTTCAGCAAGTTTGTCTTAACTTATTTTAATATAAACAATGCTGAAAGAGTTGTGAAGTCAAGTGATTACAATGTACTCTATATTTTCTGATTAGTACTAACTTAAGACTACAGTCATTTTACTTTTCCTTTTAAGAGACAAACTTTATAATGCTCTAGCTGGAATGAATACAGTGGTGCTATCATCACCAACTGCAGCTTCTAACTCCTGGACTCATGTCATCCTACTTCCTCAGCCTCCCAGTGAGCTGCATCTGGACCAAAAGCCCACTAGGCTCAGCAGATTATTTAACTTATTTATTTATTTTATTTTTTTCTTAGAGACAGAATCCTGCTGTGTTACTCAGGCTTGCCTCCAACTCTAGGCCTAAAGTGATCCACCCTCCTTGGCCCCATAAAGTGCGAAGACTACCACTGTTGAGTTACCACATCTTCCTAATTTTTACAAACTTTTTGTCAAGATAGTGTTTCATTTTGCTGAACTGAGATCCAAATTCCTGGTGTCAAGTGTCCTTTTCCCCTTGGCTTTCCAAAGTATTAGAATTATTGGTGGGAAACAAAATCTGGTGTAAAATATGAGGCACCTTTTTAGTTATCTGTTAAGATCCTGTTTGGAATAGAGAAAGCTTAATACTGAATGATGAGGTAGAATGAGCTGTCATACAAATTTATTGGAGTAGGAGCCCATTTTTAAATAATAAATGCATATTTAGATTGGAGGATTTTATGTTTCACAAGAATTTTCCCATAATTCCTACCAAAATGTTTTTGGTATATTTAGAAATTGAAATAATATTTTTTCCATTAGGAAAATATAAGGCAGTATAATAGACAAACAAATCGGCCAGGTGCAGTGACACACTCCTTTAATCCCAGCATTTTGGGAGGCTGAGGCAGGTGGATCATGAGACCGGGAGATGGAGATCATTCTGGCTAACAAGGTGAAACCCTGTCTCCACCAAAAAGACAAAAAATTCAAAAAGAAAAATAAAATCTAACTTGGGATGGTGGTGAGTGCCTATAGTCCCATCTACTCTGGACACTGAGACAGAAGACTGGCTTGAACCTGGGAGGCAGAGCTTGCAGTGAGCCGAGATCTCACCACTGCACTCCAGCCTAGGTGTCAGAGCACCACTCCGTCTCAAAAAAATAAAAATAAATAAAAGAAAATAAGTGCACTATGAATGAAATGCAAAGCCTTTACCAGTCATTGGGAAGAACACAAACTTTTTTTTTTTTCGATGTAAAATCCAGTGGTAATGAGGAATAGAGAGGAAATTTGTATAGCAAATTCTTTTCCGTCAGGCAGAAAACTAATTTACTCTTCAAATAGAAATTACATATATAGTCAAAAAAATTTGTATTTTCAAGTTATTAATAAAATATTTGTTAGGTAAGGCTAAATCTTTGTGATTATCTCCCTACTTCATTAACTCGTGTTTCAAACTGCTTGAATAAAAAATAATTAATATAATAAATAAATGTTCTTCCATATTTCCATACATTAAAAACCAATAATTTAAGGTACAGATATCTTATATATTTTTCCTTGAAATAACTAAACCAAAAAGTCAACACATGCATATAATTAGGGCTAATGATTTCACAAAAAAAGAAAGAAGACTGAAGAAAAAGATTAAACATCTTTGATATCTTGTAAAAAGTGCTACAAGCCAAACACAAATTACTTACCCTAAGAAGTAAATGTAAATGCTTACACTAGGTAGTGTTTAAATTTTGAGAAGTATGTGTTTGCAGAATCTGTGGGTGTAAAAGGTAACGTATTTCTTGAAAATTAGAAAACATTACTGACACAGACACCGATGCTTATGTGGTTCCATATACTCAATACCCTCTGACTGTGTTATTGCTCTGATGTTTTCTTTTGTACTATGAAGCAGAGTTTGGTGTGGGTAAATTGAAGATATATGATAAGCAATAATAATAGCAGCTGATACTTATAACACTTAAAGAGGATGCAATAAACCAAGAGATGCACAGACACTAATAAGTTTAATTCTCAATTTTTTTTTGATACGGAATTTTATTCCCTTCCTCTAGGCTACAGTGCAATGGCCGGATGACAGGCTCGGCTCACTGTAACCTGTGCCTCTCAGATTCAAGGAATTCACCTGTCTTCACCTCCCCAGTAGCTAATTTTTCAGGCAGTAGCTAATTTTTCAGGCATCTGCCACGATGATTGGGTAATTTTTACATTTAATAGAGATGGGGTTTCCAACTTTGGGCCAGTTCAGTCTCACTGTCTTATAAAAAATTTTAAGATCTATGTATAGTTACGTTAAGAGGTGTGTATTAAGTGAGAGAAAGGGTGACAACAAATGGTTTCATTTCTGATAAGTGTCAAGAGCAGGTAGTATGACCTTCATAAACCACAGTCTAAATGGCAGCTAGGTTCACAACAATACAGGCAGCTTGGAGGTGAGAAGTTATGAAGGTGAAAAAGATATCCATGTTAGTTAACATACAACATCTTCAAAGATATTTTATCATTCCAACTCCCAAATAAGTTCCAAAGACATAAAAAGGGCTGGTTAGGCCTAAAGAATGAAATCTCTTTGTGAAGCTACACGTGGTTTTTAAAATCTGTTGTGGCCACATAAAATGATGGTACTTTTTACTTCAAGAGGTATCTGGAGTAGAAAAGGAATAACGTTTTCTTCTATCAACTGGTCAATATTCAATCATTCAATTGCCATTTGTTTCAGAGGAGAGGTGAAAACACTCTGTGAGAATGTTTACATCCAAAATTAGTCATTTAATAAGAATCATTTTTCTTCAAGTCAGTAACTGTTTTTTGTCAACATTATTTTCCTTTGAACCAGTTATCATCTTGACTACCTGTTTGATACCACTCAAACAGTAAGGAGAAACCAGAAGTTAATTTGGTGGATGAGCACAAACAACTCTAATGTGTTCTGGTTTTGTTCAGTGAGATTCTTTTTTTCCAAAACTAAACAAAATATACCTTTTATCACATCTTACAACAATGTGGATTTGCCCTGTTCATTGAATATACTGTTCCAAAGAATCAAGAAGATTTTGATGATTGTTAGTGTCTGCATTTAAAGTATTAAAAGATTTTTCACATTTATACTAAAGCAATAAAACAAATAATAAACATATATTCTTTACATTTTTGTTTTGTTTTGTTTTCTTGTGAAGATAATAGAAAACTGTCTTTCGCAAAACCCGTCCCTGGTGCCAATTGTTTGCAACCAGTCACACATAGATGCATGCACACACAAATTGCTGAGTGAAAGTTTGGAAAAGAGAACCTCATAGTGTTATAATAATTTGAATGAACAAGAAGAGAAACGTTAACTAGATTTCAGAAAAAAAAAAAAATGTGTTGAGTAGGTCGAGGAAATAAATATAACTTGTTGATGCAAGGAAAAATGAGAGTTAGTCACCCATGAGGCTGTAGTAGTGAAATAGGTAAATAGGAATTACATATGCAAATCACACAAACAACCCTAACTTTACAGTTTAGCTATGGAATCTAGAAACTTGTACTGTGAGCTGTAAAGGGAGTCAGTTCATTACAGGGGCACTGCAGACATTTAAAAGAAATCTAGGTGATATGCTAATGCAGAGAAGGGAGGTGCTGTGAGTGAAACAGAAGGCAGCCCAGGAATCAGAAGATTCCTTGTTCTTTCTACCTCTGAGATATCTAAGAAGTACCTACTTGAAAGAACAATAAACTCTTATGAGAGGTGCAGCTTGTTTTAGAAACTAGAAAGAGCTCTATACTACAGTATATAGTAAAAAGTTGTGAGACACTGTTGTATTGCCATGCATGACACAAATTAGGCCTAGATAAAATGAATCTAACAAAGGAAACAAAATCAAGATGTTATTACTCTTTGTATGTGTGTAAGGTTTGGGAGGGGCAGCACTTCTCTTCATTGCTAAGGTTGGATTACAGCAACACAAACACAGCTCTGAAGATATTTTCACCTCAGTGTCCCAGGTAGCAGGGACTCCTGGTGCAGACCGTTACACTCTGCTAACTTTTTGTATCTTAATAGATATCACCAAGTTCCTGAGGCTGGTTTTGAACTCCTGAAATCAAGTAATCTGCGTGCCTTGGCTTTCCAAAGTACTAAGACTACCAGTATGAAGGAAAAGTGTCTGGCTTAATTGAGGTTTTCAGATCTAAAGAGGCACCCAGTGTGGCTGGTGCCTTTGTACAATGCTCAAAAGCTTATGATTACAAGTCTGCAAATATATATATACACACACTCATATATAATTTATTACATATATATATATACATATATACATATGTATACACATACCTATATACAATTATACATTAGATATGTATATATAAGTCTATCATATATATATATATATATATATTATTTTTTCTTGCAGGGCTAGAAAGGGGTACTTTCTTGTCAGTGATGAAAATGTTCATTTGATAAGAGAAATGTTTGATGATGAGTAATGTTGATCTTTGAGATAATTATTATATATAATCTCAGGGCAAACGTTACTCTAGAGACTAGAAAACATCATTGATGCACTAATCTAATTAGAAAAGTATAATGAGGGCACTTTAAAGCTCACACCAAATTTCAGTGAATGAAACGACATTTACCTTCCCAAGGAGCTGAAACTACAAACTCAAGCCACCGCACCTGAATAATTTTTTTACACTTCCTGTGGAGATGGGGTTTTGCCATGTTGACGAAGCTTATACACTAACTTTTATTATGTGTGATGACAACACTCTGGTCAACTTTTTAAGGAAAAACTTTAGAGATGCATAAAAACATTTATATAGATAAAATTATATACTTGAGATTTTCTTCACTAGAGAACTGTTAAATCAAGAAGAGGGTTACATTTCAATGTTTTGTTTATATATAGAGTATAACTCTTCTTATAATAAGAAGTTAATTGTATCTTAAGAGATGAAAGAATACAGGGCCAGTCTTTGCTGTGACAATTTGTTATATTGGGATAAGAATAGTAGAAATGGCCAAAAAGAAGTTATAATATTACAATTGTTTAAATATTTAACATCAAATACATGATGGATTTTAACATATATTTAAAAATTTTAGTTTGTGTAGAGATTATTTTATCAAAATTAAAAGAAAATTCACCCATAATTTACCTGAAGTGTTTCCAAAAACTTTTGGAACATAGAATTGTAGTCAGAAAGCAGCTAAATCAAAAGATGACCTGAAGGTGACTCAGTACACTATTATTGTACTCTTCTATCTTCTGTCTGGTTTAATGCTAGTTTGTCTTCATATTTATGATAATGCAAAAGATATCATCGTGAGGATGAGCCTTACTCTAGAGGCTGAAGACAGTGATGTACTCATCTAACTTTAAACGTATTAGAATGTAGTTGAATGAAATATATACCAAAACTGACTTAATAAAATTATATACAATTTTTCATAGTGTTTTCAAGTAACTTATTGTTTTTAATGTTTAGCGTTACTGTTTATTTCACAGGTGGACCATCGTAAAGAGTACATGGAAAATTTATCATTAGAAACAATAAATAATAACATACATTGCACGTAGTAAAATAGATTACAATCTTGTCAATTAGACAAAATTAGAAAGAAATCAGTGCTCTGTCATAACCTACGAGAACTAAGATATTTTGTTCTCCTCGGATTCAGTGTCTTCTTGTGAGTATAATATGTTTTTACAGTTTACATGATATAATTTATTTTTTATTTTTTTTTATGTTTTTTATTATACTTTATTTTTTTTTTATTATACTTAAGTTCTAGGGTACATGTGCATAACGTGCAGGTTTGTTACATATGTATACTTGTGCCATGTTGGTGTGGTGCACCCATCAACTAGTCAGCACCCATCAATTCATCATTTATATCAGGTATAACTCCCAATGCAATCCCTCCCCCATCCCCCCTCCCCATGATAGGCCCCGATGTGTGATGTTCCCCTTCCCGAGTCCAAGTGATCTCATTGTTCAGTTCCCACCTATGAGTGAGAACATGCGGTGTTTGGTTTTCTGTTCTTGTGATAGTTTGCTAAGAATGATGGTTTCCAGCTGCATCCATGTCCCTACAAAGGACACGAACTCATCCTTTTTTATGGCTGCATAGTATTCCATGGTGTATATGTGCCACATTTTCTTAATCCAGTCTGTCACAGATGGACATTTGGGTTGATTCCAAGTCTTTGCTATTGTGAATAGTGCCGCAATAAACATAAGTGTGCCTGTGTCTTTATAGAAGCATGATTTATAATCCTTTGGGTATATGCCCAGTAGTGGGATGGCTGGGTCATATGGTGCATCTAGTTCTAGATCCTTGAGGAATTGCCATACTGTTTTCCATAATGGCTGAACTAGTTTACAATGCCACCAACAGTGTAAAAGTGTTCCTATTTCTCCACATCCTCTCCAGCACCTGTTGTTTCCTGACTTTTTAATGATTGCCATTCTAACTGGTGTGAGATGATAGCTCCTTGTGGTTTTGATTTGCATCTCTCTGATGGCCAGTGATGATGAGCATTTTTTCATGTGTCTGTTGGCTGTATGAATGTCTTCTTTTGAGAATTGTCTGTTCATATCCTTTGCCCACTTTTTGATGGGGGTGTTTGTTTTTTTCTTGTATATTTGTTTGAGTTCTTTGTAGATTCTGGATATTAGCCCCTTGTCAGATGAGTAGATTGCAAAAATTTTCTCCCATTCTGTAGGTTGCCTGTTCACTCTGCTGGTAGTTTCTTTGGCTGTGCAAAAGCTCTTTAGTTTAATTAGATCCCATTTGTCAAATTTGGCTTTGCTGCCATTGCTTTTGGTGTTTTAGACATGAAGTCCTTGCTCATGTGTATGTCCTGAATGGTATTACCTAGGGTTTCTTCTAGAGTTTTTATGGTATTAGGTCTAACATTTAAGTCTCTAATCCATCCTAAATTAATCTCGTATAAGGAGTAAGGAAAAGATCCAGTTTCAGCTTTCTACTTACGGCTAGCCAATTTTCGCAGCCCCACTTATTAAATAGGGAATCCTTTCCCCATTTCTTGTTTCTCTCAGGTTTCTCAAAGATCAGATGGCTGTAAATGTGTGGTATTATTTCTGAGCACTCTGTTCTCTTCCATTGGTCTATACCTCTGTTTTGGTACCAGTACCATGCTGTTTTGGTTACTGTAGCCTTGTAGTATAGTTTGAAGTCAGGTAGCGTGACGCCTCCAGCTTTGTCCTTTTGACTTAGGATTGTCTTGGCAATGTGGGCTCTTTTTTGGTTGCATATGAACTTTAAAGCAGTTTTTTTTTCCAATTCTGTGAAGAAACTTATTGGCAGCTTGATGGGGATGGCATTGAATCTATAAATAACCTTGGGCAATATGGCCATTTTCACAATATTGATTCTTCCTATCCATGAGCATGGTATGTTCTTCCATTTGTTTGTGTCCTCTTTGATTTCACTGAGCAGTGGTTTGTAGGTCTCCTTGAAGAGGTCCTGTACATCCCTTGTAAGTTGGATTCCTAGGTATTTTATTCTCTTGAAGCAATTGTGAATGGCAGTTCATTCATGATTTGGCTCTCTGTTTGTCTGTTACTGGTGTATACGAATGCTTGTGATTTTTGCACATTAATTTTAATATCCTGAGACTTTGCTGAAGTTGCTTATCAGCTTAAGGAGATTTTGGGCTGGGACAATGGGGTTTTCTAAATGTACAATCATGTCATCTGCAAACAGGGACAATTTGACTTCTTCTTTTCCTAACTGAATATGCTTTATTTCTTTCTCTTGCCTGATTGCCCTAGGCAGAACTTCCAACACTATGTTGAATAGGAGTGGTGAGAGAGGACATCCCTGTCTTGTGCCAGTTTTCAAAGGGAATTTTTCCAGTTTTTGCCCATTCAGTATGATATTAGCTGTGGGTTTGTCACAAATAGCTCTTATTATTATGAGGTACATTCCATGAATACCGAATTTATTGAGCATTTTTAGCATGAAAGACTGTTGAATTTTGTCAAAAGCCTTTTCTGCATCTATTGAGATAATCATGTGGTTCTTGACTTTGGTTCTGTTTATATGCTGGATTACGTTTTATTGATTTGTGAATGTTGAACCAGCCTTGCACCCCAGGATAAGCCCACTTGATCATGGGGATAAGCTTTTGGATGTGCTGCTGAATCCGGTTTGCCAGTATTTTATTGAGGATTTTTGCATCGCTGTTCATCAGGGATATTGGTCTAAAATTCTCTTTTTTTGTGTCTCTGCCAGGCTTTGGTATCAGGATGATGTTGGCCTCATAAAATGGGTTAGGGAGGATTCCTCTTTTTCTATTGATTGGAATAGTTTCAGAAGGAATGGTACCAGCTCCTCCTTGTACCTCTGGTAGAATTCAGCTGTGAATCCATCTGGTCCTGGACTTTTTTTGGTGGTAGGCTATTAATTATTCCTCAATTTCAGAGCCTGCTATTGGTCTATTCAGAGATTCAACTTCTTCCTGCTTTAGTCTTGAAAGAGTGTAAGTGTCCAGGAAATTATCCATTTCTTCTAGATTTTCTAGTTGATTTGCATAGAGTTTTATAGTATTCTCTGATGGTAGTTTGTATTTCTGTGGGGTCAGTGGTGATATCCCCTTTATCATTTTTTATTGCATCTATTTGATTCCTCTCTCTTTTCTTCTTTATTAGTCTTGCTAGCGTCTGTCAATTTTGTTGATCTTTTCAAAAAACCAACTCCTGGATTCATTGATTTTTTGGAGGGTTTTTTGTGTCTCTATCTCCTTCAGTTCTGCCTGATCATAGTTATTTCTTGCCTTCTGCTAGCTTTTGAATGTGTTTGCTCTTGCCTCTCTAGTTCTTTTAATTGTGATTAGAGTGTCAATTTTAGATCTTTCCTGCTTTCTCTTGTGGCATTTAGTGCTATAAATTTCCCTCTACACACTGCTTTAAATGTGTCCCAGAGATTCTGGTATGTTGTAAACCCAGAATTTCATATCCAGCCAAACTAAGTTTCATAAGTGAAGGAGAAATAAAATCCTTTACAGATAAGCAAATGCTTAGAGATTTTGTCACCACCAGGCCTGCCTTACAAGAGACCCTGAAGGAAGCCCTAAACATAAGGAACAACCGGTACCAGCCATGCAAAAACATGCCAAAATGTAAAGACCATCAGGCTAGGAAGAACTGCATCAACTAAGAGCAAAATAACCAGTTAATATCATATGGCAGGATCAAGTTCACACATAACAATATTAACCTTAAATGTAAATGGACTAAATGCTCCAATTAAAAGACACGACTGGCAAATGGATAAAGAGTCAAGACCCATCAGTCTGCTGTATTCAGGAGACCCATCTCACTGCAGAGACATACATAGGCTCAAAATAAAGGGATGGAGGAAGATCTACCAAGCAAATGGGACAAAAAAGGCAGGGGTTGCAATCTAGTCTCTGATAAACAGACTTTAAACCATCAAAGATTAAAAGAGACAAGAAGGACATTCATAATGGTAAAGGGATCAATTCAACAGGAAGAGCTAACTCTCCTAAATATATATGCACCCAATACAGGAGCACCCAGATTCATAAAGCAAGTCCTTAGAGACTTACAAAGAGACTTAGACTCCCATACAATAATAGAGGCAGACTTCAACACTCCACTGTCAACATCAGACATATCAACGAGACAGAAAGTTAACAAGATTATCCAGGAATTGAACGCATCTCTGCACCAAGGACCTAATAGACATCTATAGAACTCTCCACCCCAAATCAACAGAACATACATTCTTCTCAGCACCACATCACACTTATTCCAAATTGACCACATAATTGGAAGTAAAGCACTCCTCAGCAAATGTAAAAGAACAGAAATTATAACAAACTGTCTCTCAGACCACAGTGCAATCAAACTAGAACTCAGGACTAAGAAACTCAATCAAAACCGCTCAACTACATGGAAACTGAACCACCTGCTCCTGAATGACTACTGGGTACATAACGAAATGAAGGCAGAAATAAAGATGTTCTTTGAAACCAATGAGTACATGATATAATTTATGTGATGTATTGAGAATTATTATCAACCAATAAACATGGCTATTAAGAGTACTTGTGGAAAGATCGAGAGCATACACAGAAGCTCCAAAAGTCATAATTTCCTTGTAGCTACCTAGCAAATACAGTTGTTTTATGCATATGCAACGTATCTCTCTAAGCTTTGGTTTGTACTGAGGTTTTTGATATAGCAATAAAAAATACCTGCTTCATGTCTTGACAAAGTTCACCCAGAGAAACATAACTAGGCAGACATGCATGCCACAGGGAATGGCTGAGACAAAAAAAGCACAAGCAACAAAGCGCAATTGTGTTCAGTTAATTGGAATGTTATATTCTGTCTACCTCATGCACTTCTTGCCAGTACCATTAGCCATCTCTATCTGTTTCAAATTCCAAACCCTAGGGGAAAACCAGCTATAGGATCAGAACTTAAATTCTAAAATTTTGTTCAGTAGTGACTGCTAACCAAGTGTGGACATCCCATAAGAAGACTCTATAAAAAATGCTACCCAGGTTGTAATGCCTGGATAGTGTGATTTATCAAATCTAGAAGGCAAGGGAGGAAAGTATTTTTTGTAATCTCCATAAATGATAAGTGCTGAGATGCTATTTGAAACCCAAATTATTTCTGGCCACTGAGGATAGGAAATGTACAAATTTTAGAACTGTTGACTCAGTTAAAATTTGTAAATTCTTTCTTTAGTGTCTATCAATATCTACACAAAAAAGTAAAGGAATGATAAACAGTTTGGCTATAAACATTGTGAAAATTCAAATTTTTATATTCACTTCCTTAATGCTCCATCTTTATGATGTGACTGCCATTAAAGCCTAACTATTTTGTTGCCTTACTATAAATAATATACTTTCTATTTTTGAACATGTGCTTTTATAATTTTAGCAGCATTATTGTAATTGTGAAAGAACGTAGATTACAGGTCTATCCAGCATTATCTGAAATACAATTATTTTCTTTAGCAGAAAAACACCTAATTTGAGAAAAATACACAGAAAATCCTAAAAGCAAACACAACTTATATAATAGATAGGATAAAAGTTAAAAAAATGCATATTTTATAAACAGGATGAGAATATGCTTATCAAAACTAAATATGTTTATTCTTAAAATGATTGCATTTACCATATCATACAAATGTGACTAGATCAATAGTGTTTTGAAAACAGACAAAACACTATAAAGAATTTCAAGTAAAATTTCCAGTAGTTCGATAGTGAGTGCGATAAATGTGCCAGTCATACTATCTTAGACATTCTAGTCATGTCATCGAAATACAGTCCTAACAAAATCTCATGAAAGTACTGTAATGTCAGGCAGAAAAACAGTAGCTGGTATCAGAATATTAAAACAAATAAATAATTCAAATTTACCTCACACTTTTGTTTCTCATCGTTGAACATTCATTACCTACATCACCACATGTGTTTTCAATTGTTAGAAACTGTTTCTGATAACTGAGATTGTGTAGGGTTGCTCACTCACACAATTTCTGCGACTAGTGTGCCAGCCTCTTTGAGTCCTACAAATCATTTTTGTAGTCAGGGTCCAATCGGGGAAAGGTATTCCTACTAACTGAGTGTTTCTCAACTTGAGAGAAGAAAATATGTGCATACCCTACAGAAATGATGATTCTGTCCGTTGTTCTTCTAATCAGGCTGGGAATTCATTTTATCAGGCTA